>NC_081562.1:94973187-94987380 GCF_022355385.1 Mustela nigripes
TCACTTATCTCTCGAATTCTCCCCTTGTGGTCCAGTAGCTGTTTGTCGCTCTTTTGCTCTGCTTTTATTCTCTGTCATTTGGTCTTATATATTGCTAATTCTTTCTTCTGCCTCATTTATCCTAGCAGTGAAAGCCTCCATTTTTGATTGCACCTCATTAATAGCTTTTTTGATTTCAACTTGGTTAGATTTTAGTTCTTTTATTTCTCCAGAAAGGGCTTTTATATCTCCCAAGCGTGTTTCTCTAATATCTTCCATGCCTTTTTTGAGCCCGGCTAGAACCTTAATTGTCATTCTGAACACTACATCTGACATATTACCAATGTCTGTATTGATTAGGTCCCTAGCCTTCGGTACTGCCTCTTGTTCTTTTTATTTGTGGTGAATTTTTCTGCCTTGTCATTTTGTCCAGATAAGAGTATATGAAGAAGCAAGTAAAATACTAAAAGGGTGGCAACAACCCCAGGAAAATATGCTTTAACCAAATCAGAAGAGATCCCAAATCGTGAGGGGAGGGAGGAAGGGGATAAAAAGAGGTTCAAAAGAAAGAAACGGGAAAAAAAGTAAAGAATTAAAAAAAGAAAACGAATTAAGAAAAGTAAATAAAAGAAAAAAAAATATATATATATATTTTATATATATTATATATTAGATAAACTAGTTAAAAAATGTTAAAAAGGAAAAGGGTAAAAGTTAAAAAAATTAGCAAAAGAAGAGAAAAAAAATGAAAAAGAAAAAAAAGAACTTTAACTGCAAGACTAAAAAATTACAGCGAGAAAGCCATGAGTTCCGTGCTTTGCTTTCTCCTCCTCTGGAATTCTGCTGCTCTCCTTGGTATTGAAACCGCACTCCTTGGTAGGTGAACTTGGTCTTGGCTGGATTTATTTTTGATCTTCTGGGGGAGGGGCCTGGTGTAGTGATTCTCAAGTGTCTTTGCCCCAGGCGGAATTGCACCGCCCTTACCAGGGGGCCGGGCTGAGTAATCCGCTTGGGTTTGCTTTCAGAAGCTTTTGTTCCCTGAGCGCCCTCTGTAGAGTTCCGGAGGACGGGAATCCAAATGGCGGCCTCCTGGTCTCCAGCCTGGAGGAGCTGAGAGCCCATGGCCCCACTCCTCAGTGGGCCCTCAGAGAACAGCGCCCATCTACTCCCGTCTGCCTGACTTCCGGCCGCGCTCTGAGCTCACTGAGCCGGTGACCGGTACAAGGTAACCCCGAGCTTTGATCTTACTGTCGGCTCTGTCTCTGTAGCTGGTTTTCCCATTCCCATACCCGCAAGCTCTGCGACACTCAGACACCCCTAATCCTTCTGTGACCCTGAGGGACCTGAGGCCATGCTGACCTCGCGTGGGCTTCGCTCTGGTTTAGCCTCTGGAGTGATGTCCCTCAGTGGAACAGACTTTAAAAGTCCTGATTTTGTGCTCCGTTGCTCTGCCGCTTGCCGGGAGCTGGCCCCTCCCCTCCGGGTCTATCTTCCCGTCGCTTTGGATTCACTTCTCTGCCAGTCCTACCTTTCAGAAAGTGGTTGTTTTTCTGTTTCCAGAATTGCTGTTCTCTTCGATCTGCCGATGGATTTGCAGGTGTTTGCAATCTTTAGATAAGCTATCCAGCTGATCTCCTGCTAGCTGAAGTAGTCTCAGCCTGCTACTTCTCTGACATCTTGACTCCTCCTCCCTCTCCTATTAGATTTCTTAAGGAGAATATCTAATTTGTCAACCTGTGCCTTTCCAAGGCCTAGTACAGTGCTTAATACATTGTTGGTGCTCAGGTAATATATATGGACTATGAATAAATATGGATGGATGGATGGATGGATGGATGAATGAATGAATGAATGAATGAATTATGGACCAGAAGGTAATGAAACAAAATATTTAAATTAGTCCTTAAAATCTTTTATATTCTAAATGTGCCAATCAAGGTGCTTGTTTCATCTTAATATCACTGATACATAGCAGGCATACCAAGTTTATTGAATTGAAAACATTTTGAAGTTGGTAAGACATTGTCTGGCTTCTGTAATGTTAGTAATAGCATATGGCATGAGAATAGTATGTTTTCATATACAGAACACTTATCAATAACAGATAGTGCAATTTGTATATTAATTAAGTAGAAAGCTTTAGAAGTTTTTACCTCTTAATTAAAATAATTGGAGGTTATGAGTTTTGGCCTCATATAATGTAAATATTTATGATAAAAATTAAAGTGTGGTAAGATCCCCATTGAATTCTCATATTTATAGTAAAATAAAGGAAATAAAAGGAATAGTAGGACAGAGTCCTCATTTTGAGATTGACAGATTTTCATGACACTGGAGGATACCACTGTGATTAAAATTAATTAGCATTTTAAATATTTTACATTATTACACTCTTTTACATCATCTAGACATATGGTTAGGCCTGGTGTGTTATACTTTTGTTATAAGAAATTTAAAAGACTGACAGAAACCAATACAAAGAGATAATCTGTACTGACTTGGGTGGGGAAAACTTTCCTTATAGAAGTGGAGCTGTTGTATGGATATAGAGTATCAACTTTCCATTTTGTTGTGGTGGTTTGTTGCAGGAGAGATACTTAGCTTGCAAATATTTAAATACTATGTAATCTTTCTAAGTTTGAGTGGCCATAGCTTTGTTTTCCTTTTTGCCCTCTGCTTTACCTCCCTAATTATTTTTCCTTACCACCCTTTTCTCCTTCCATCTTTATCCTTTTTTATCTACCATGTCTCATTCTGGCTTCTCTATTTTTTTCTTGTAATCTTGCTCTGCACACATTACTTTTCCAGAGCCAATTTGCTTCCCGGAATGGAAAGGACTGTTTATCTCAGAGAGAGGAACTTTGCCCTATGGAACTGTTCTGGTCAGATAAGCAGCCAGCTGCTGATTGGACAGGACAGGGTTGGCTCTGTTCTCTTCTGGATGAAACTGAGTAGCAGGAGCAGAGCCACCTGACCATGGAGCAGGGAGCCACAGCCAAACTGATAGTAGGGAATATTTGAGGGTAGGATAAACATTTCCTAGACTCTAAACCTAAATATGTTCTACTTGACTTGGTCATATTGTCACAGGTTTCTCTGTTTGGCTGTTATTCAACATATTCCTAATGGATTTACAATGGCAGCTAAACTAGTGCGATCTCCTGTATCTAAATTTTGAAAACATAAATCTGCCTCAGCAGGTTCTCGTGAAATACCCCCTGGATTATCAGCAAGCCTCCCACAGTGTCCTATTACTTTGTGGACAAATGGCTCAAATTTGATGTAATGTATTTTTAACATTTCGTAATCAATAGGACTTTTCATAATGGTAAGTTAAATCCTAGTGGTTCATTTTGTTTAGGTACACAACAGGCATTTTAATTAAGGAATTATTTGTGTAGCTCCTTGCCAATGAATATGATGCTTTTGACCTTGCAGCTGTGTGCAGTTGGGGCCAAATCTGCTAATCAGTGACCCTTGCTCATCACATCACTGTTAGCATACATAACTTAGTTTGATGACTGAGGACAGTGCCTCTTTTCTGACTCCCTTTATAATTGTTCTTTCATGTTCCCTATGGGATTAAGCTATTGCCATATGCAGACAAGGCAAAACAAAAAACAAAAAACAAAAAAACCCTTTTTTTGTTGTTGTTTTGTTTTTTTTTTTTTACAGGATTTTTTAGTGGGGGAATTTTCTGAGAAAAGGCTTCATTCTTGGGCAAATTGTTGCAATGATTTGGATGGATCAACAGTTTCCAAATTTGAGAGTGTATGAGAATCAGCTGGAGGGTTTTCTAAAATACATATTTCTAGGCTCCACTCACAGTTTTGAACCAATTTGTCAGAGTAAGGGGCCAAGAGTTTGCCTTTCTAACCCATTCCCAGGTGATACTCAAGCTGCTGATCTAGGACCACACTTGGAGAATGAGAATGCTTAGAATGGCTGAGCAAATTATCCTATAGATACCTCCACAGGTATGCCTTAAATGCTCTGGTTAGTGCATGTTTGGTTGCAACAATTATGAACATTGAGGATATTTGTCATTGTTCATCAGTCCTTCTCAGCATCATTTTATAGTTAGAGGACATGCTTCAGGCTGATTTATACTTTCATAATCCGTTTTTATCCTCCCATTTCCCTGCCATTTCTGAGATGCTTCACAGTGACTCATTTTCTTTAGACAGCATGCTGTGTAGGACGTCTTTTCTCAGAGGAAAACTGTTATGTCCTTTGAAGATGGTCTAGGCTCTAAGAACTTGTTCATGGTCCTCTTTCTTTTAAATGGTGAGCTGGGCATTTAGACAGGACTAATCAAAGTGTTTGAGTAAATGGGTGTCATATGTGTATTATCTCAGTTATGCTCATTAAAGTTGGGTGACATTAGAGATTCTAATTTTAAGTCTGCCTTGTAGCTGGAAGTCTCTGTTGTCTGACTGTAGGCCAATGTGTGAAAAGATATATTGATTTTTCTTAATTTTATTTTTAAATATCCCTGTCTAGTCTTGAAAAGGTCTAATAAAGCCACTTCCTTTACCTTGAAGTTGTTGATGGGGATGTTTGTAGCAGATGTGATCTGTCTCAGAATGCTGGTATTTGACAATTTTGAGTTACATCCTAAACTCCTGCCATTTTATTAAAATAATTGATTACTGACTACATGCTCTTTGTAAAGTGCTACTGCCAGGACAATGGGATGGATGAAAAGTATCCCTTGAAGGACTTGGGAATTGTGGAGGTGAAGGGTGGGGGGTGGGCGTGGGGAGGGATTATTTTGAAGTGCCAAACATACTTAGATTTCAAGTTCCACGAGGGAAAGAGCCATAGTTCTTTCCTTCTTAATGATTACATCCATAGATCATAACTACATTTTGCCTTCAACATTCACACTTAATCCATATATTAATCACTGATAGTATCATAACCTTGAGGAAACGAAATCCCAAGAGACAATCTATCCTAGCATTTCCCAAAGTGTGATTTTTGGAAAGTTAGTGTTTTTCGAATAGCTTTGTCATCAAATAACTTTGGAAAAATCAGAACAAATAAAACCAACTTCCTTCTCACTCAGGGTCATAATACACAAAAGGAAAATAAAGTCCCCAGAAAGTGCTGCAGGGAAAAATAAAAAAGTATCTTAAAATCCAAAACATATTGTTTAACCTCAGATTCTTTAGATTTATTTGAACAAACCTCTCTTTTCTATCATGAGAGGAAGCTATCCCTTGAAAACAATGTTTTAACAAATACTATTTTAGAAAACATCGATAGCTTATGTTTGAAAACAAGACTGGAAACTGAACAGAAGAAAAAGTTATTGAATACCCCCAGCACAAATCTCACACACACACACACACACACACACACACACACACACACACACAGACTCACACTTGCATTTGATTGTCAAACACCTCTTCTAGTTAGGTATTATTATCACCACTTTGCAGATGATAACACTACAGAATAGAGAGATTAATTATTTAATCTATGGTTTCCACAAGTGACATCCCACCTAATCATTCTTGGGAAGTGAAGTAGAAAGCTCAAGTACTTGAAAAGCAGGCTGATCCCTTGCTTAGGGTACTGGCAATGCATAACCCCTAACATGGCACAGAGTTATTTTCAGAATTCTATAATACCATTATATAAGCAGTATTGAAATAATTGTCATGAAAAAAATAATTTTTTAATCTCCTTCCACTTATTTTATAGACTGGAACTTACTTTCAGTGTTTCATAAGGAGCTCTCCAAGCCTCAAGCCTTTGTTATCTCTGACGTTCTTATTCTGTCTCTGCTATTCCTCTTTCAAAATTTCAATTTCAAGTGCACATTGTAAAACTGCTAACTCCTATCTATCCATGTCACTTACACTAAGCATCACTCCAAAATATCTTATCCTTATGGAGACCTTCCATTCTCTCACCCCATAACTTTTTCAGCATTTATTACCTCCTCACTCCATAGTTTCTATTATCATAATCATTCCCTTGCAAATGTTCTCAATGGTATTGTCCCCCTTTCTCCCCATTTAGCTGCCTGGTTAAATCCTTTCTTGTTGAATTCAACTACTGTCCTCAATTCCAAGTTACACGTGTTGAATAAGGGAAGTAAACTTAAAATCCTGTTCCACTCCCTGGTTAATCTCTCCTCATAGGACTATACTTCCTCTTCGAGCTTCCCACATTCTCTCCTAGGCCATCATATTACTGATGCCCTTGACTCACAATAAAATACAACAAATCAAATGACTTAATCAAACCTTACTTTTATCTATATTGATGTTTTCTGTCTTCTCTTTCTTAACAATAGAGAAAAAATGTCTACTCTAAATAGAGACAAAAACAACCCTTCCACTTCACATCTGTTATTATTAATTTTATGTGTCAACCTGACTGGACCATGGGGTGTACAGATTAAACATTATTTCTGGATATGTCTATGAGGTGGTTTCTGGATAAGATTTAGCATTTGATTCCATGGAGTCAATAAAGCAGTTTATCCACTCCAGTGTGGGTTGGGAGTGTCCAATTCATTGAGGGCCTGAATAGAACAAAAATGGCAGGAGGGAGTATTTGTTCCCTTCCTGCCTGCCTCTTGAGGGGTGGAAACATTGGTATTCTCCTACGCTTGGGCTGGCATTTACACCATTGTCTTCTCTGGTCCTCAGGTCTTCAGACTCAGGCTGGAGTTACACCAATAGCTTTTCTCTAGCTGGGAGATGGGGCTTTTCTGCCTCTGTAATTGCTTCAGCCAGAGGGAGTAGGAGGAGGAAGAGATAATGGGAGGTGGAGGGAGTGAGGGAAAGGGAGAGATTGAGATTTAGATAGACTTAAATGTAGATATCCTTTTGGTTTTGTTTTTCTGGAGAGCCCTGATCCTAGAGAACCCAGCATCTCATTGTCTGTCACTCTCAAGCATTTTAATGAGGCTATTTTCCCTCCCTCTTTCTATTACATCTGTTCTACGCCTCAGACAGACTGTTTTCTTCAATATACAAAACACATGATCAAATCCTATGAAAACAAGGGGATGATCAGTTTAACCTCTTTTCCCCTATCTATGATCCAGTGCCCTGCTCATTTTTACCTCAGAATTTCCCCAGTGACGTAGAATTCCTATTTTATTGTGTAAAATCGCTCATTCACTTCAAATCATGTTATTTTTACGTATGTGCCTTTTTCCCCAATGGACTTCCCCTTGTCAAAATCACAGATGACTTTTACAGTACCAGAGCCCATTGTTAGTTTATCTCTCATCACGCTCTACTCTCAGCTTCCACTCAGCTTTGTTGATATTACAGTTTTCTGATTTTCTCCCATTGACAACTTCTTATGTCCCATGCTTTTCCTTCTTTTAACTGACTCTGTTAGAGTTGTCTAGGTTTGGGACCATGTTAAGTTGTTGTTTTCTGCTTATACTCTCTTTCTAGGTTTTCTTATCTATTCAATATTTTTGTTAATGGAGTCCGGTGTTGTCTTTTGAGCTATATGACCTGTTCCCTTGGGTTCCAGGAGTCCAAAGCCATGTGTCCAGCAGACAATTGAGAGCTTCAGTTATAAGTCTAATAGAACTCTCAAAGTTATCAAGGTCGAACTAGGAATCCACAAAACCTCTTCTCCCCATTTTCTCCACAGCAATTAATAACATAAGCATCCATCATTTGCTCATATAGAGAGTTTTTACACTGATTTGTTTCTTTTCCTCAAAACTGGCCCCACCCAATTTCTCAGAAATCCCTATCTTTTTTACTTTCTGAAAATATTCCTTGACCCTGTCTGTGTTTTCTTTATCTCCTGCCGCCATCTAAGCTAGGCCACAGTCTCTTCCTCGTGCAGCCATCTTCTCCTTCGGTTACTCTACTCCCACGCACATCCTTCAGCTCTCCCAGATTCTTTCTGAGCATATCACCATTCTAAGTTAGTCTTCTAACAACCTAAATAAGAACACGTGACCACTATACTAAAAACTTACAATTACTTTTCTTTATAGTTTGAATAAATTTCAAATTCCTTATCATGGCCTCCACTGAAAGACCTATATCATGAGGCCCTTATCTATTTACATGATCTTATTTCAAAAAGTTCTGCTCCTCACATAAAATGCTGTAATCCCACTAATCTTTTCTCAGATTTTCAAAGAGGCCAAACTCAATCCCTTATTAAGCTCTCTACAATGGCTCTTCCTTCAGTTTGAGAAGCTTTCCTAGTGCTCCTTAAATAACCAACTCCTTCTCAGTTCAGCTCGTTGGGTCCCCTTCAGAGAGAGCTTCTATGACTACCTTATCTATCCCCCGGTTAACTTTCATCATATCAAATTTTTTTTTTTTAGATTATCACTAGTTGAGATTATTCTATAAATTTACTTTCACTTGCATTTTTTTGTGTCCCTCAATTGAAGGTATGCTACTTTCTGGTTTGTTAGTTTATCTGGCTGCATTCTTTGCCCTGCATGAAAGCAAAATAATGAAAGAACAGTTAGTTATTGAAAGGTAAAATATAAAGTGCTTTCAAAACACAAATGCATTATAGATACAAAAAAATAATGTACAGCAAAGAATTCTGCTCTCTAATGGGAAGAGTTGATTGTGTAAGGTCATTAAGAAGTAACTCAAAGTCCATTACATTAACAGAAGAATAAAATTCTATTAGGTTAGGGCCTGGAGGTTGGCTATTAATTAAGCACTGCAGTATTTGTGGGCATACATAGTCCTTAGAAACCCACATAAAAATTCCTTTGAAGTAAATCAATGCAGGCCAATATTTGGCATTTAATAAATAAGACTTTTACCTAATGACATAATGGAGCTGGTTTTTAATTATGAGTGGATGCTAAAACATTACAAGAAGGATTGATATGAAACTTTTTAATGGAGGATTTAGGCTATTACATTTAGTTATTATTAACCTAAATATTCACATCTGTGTTACCAGTACTAAAAGAGGAAAGAACCTCACATTATGAGCCTTCTGATATGATAGGGAGAAAACAAACAGAAAAAGTGACCACCACAAAACAAAAACAATAGATCAAATCAAGACTTTAGATATAACTACCAGCTAACAGAAATATGTGGGGATAGAGGAACATGTGAAATTATACCACAAGGATACAAATAGGTATATCTAAAATGCAGGGGATTCTATAGCATAAATGATGTATCTTATTCTAATTGGAAGATATTCCATCCTTTTGATTCTGAGACTTTTGGAAGAGGGGAAAAGTTAAGGAGATTAAATAGGATATGAGAATCCTCATTCTTCAACCTCTCTTATTAGATGTAGACTAGTATGAAGGCAGTGTAAGAGGAACACTTTTCAGAAATTTTCAAATAGGCAAGAAACTGTCCCAGAACACTGATATGAGTGGCATACTTTCTTTAGCTTGTGAAAGTCTTTAAACTTCTTGGGAGAAGCCTCAAAAATATTTATTTCTAATATAGCTTGGGGTGATGGTACAGGAGCATTCATGGAAGCTGACTGTATATATAAGCATTAAGGTGTGATTCTAGCTGTAGGTCTGATTTGATAAGGTGGCACAGAGATCTGGATTGGGGAATTAAGGGCAGCCATAAGTAGAGACCTAATCTAGAAGTGAGCACCAGCACAAATAGCCAAAGGAGACCAGATTAAACATAGAGATCATCAATTCTGGGAGCATAGTATTCTAGGCATTGATAGCATGATTCAGTCAATTCATTTTTTTTTAATGAGTTCAATTATTTATTTAGTTAAGTAATTTAATTAAAAATATATATTGATAATCTACTGTCTCAGAAACCATTGTGTCTTTTCTCAAGTAGCTTAACTTACAGTAGGGTGAGAACAAAGAAAATAAATTATGAGATGAATGAAGGAATGAAAAATAAGAAAGCAAATAAACAAGAAAACCTCAAATATGAGTTGGTGGAGTGTATCTGGACAAGCTTTTTAGATTAGATACTGAGTAAAGACTTCTCTGAGGAGGTAACATGTAAACTAAGTCATTGGATATTTGCATGATAAGGAAAAGACAGATATCTGAATGTTAAGGAATTTTACCTGGATTCCAGGTAAAAATTCGAGGTAATTCCAGGTAAAATTAATAGTGAATTCCAGGTAAATTCCAGATAAAAATAATAGTGAATTCCAGGTAAAAATAATAGTGAATTCAAAAGTCTAGTATAGAAATCATCTTAATATTCTCAAGGAATCAAGAAGAAGGTCAGTGAATTTGGAGGACAGAAGAATGACATTATCTGAGTTCAGAAAGAAGTCAGGGACAAATAAAAATCTATTTTAGAAGTTTTATTAACTGATGTGAGTATAATGTAAATGTTGTGGGAAGTTACTGAAAGGTTTTAAGAATGGTTGTGACATGATCTAAGTTTTGAAATATCACTCAGACTTTTTTGTGGGAAATAGATTGTGAGTTGCAAGAGTGGAGGCATAGAGAATAGAGTAGATGAGTTTGAGATTGTGGTGGTTTGGAATACAGTAGTAGTAGTAGTAGTAGTAGTAGTAGTAGAAGTAGTAGTAGTGGTGGAAATAAAGGTAGAAGGATGGATAAAGGGGATATCAGACAAGAGCCAAATGGACTTGCTGATGTGGAGTGTAGAAAGGCAACATATGACAAAGCTTAGATTTGGGATTGGAACATGACGTGGATAGTGGAGATAGAGTGAAGGCAGAAGACTGGGTAAGGAATGGGTTTGGATATAGGAAAAAAAATCAGTAGTTCTCTCTGGTGTCTTTTGCCTGGAGATATTTATGAGACATCCCAGTGTAGATGTCAAGAATGGAGTTTAATATATGAGTTTCTATTTTAGAAGAGAAGATGGTATTTGAGCATGGCAACAGGGTCCGAATGAGCCAGAAGACACTCTATGGGCCTAGATCCAGTCTTCCATCGCTATAACCCTTTTCAGAAACTTCCTCTCCCTCCATGAACTCAGCCCCCACCTTGGATACAAACAGAGGGAAGGATAGGAAATCTGGGAGAAAGTGTATTTTAGTTAATGAAATTGAAAAATTTCTTAAAGGCATTGTTTATATGTTTGTCATTAGACAAAAATTAATAAATTGGTCTAAAATTTCATTTTAATTTAGTTTTTTTTTTTTTTTAATTTTCACCTTCTTCATTTCCAAATCATGTCCCCACCTGCCCTCATCAGTTAATGTTTAGGGAGGACATATGATGTCCCAGGCTCCATGCAAACTTCTTTATATGATTATCTTATTTAATCCTCCCAACAACACTATGGTGGGCAAGATTATTCTCAGCATTTACAGATGAAGAAACTGAAACTCAGGAAGATTATATAATATTCGGTAGGTGGTGGGGCTGGAATTCAGAACAATGCAATCTGATTCCAGAGCTCACTATGTTTTTAATTAAATAATTTTATTTCCTGAAATGAAATGAACAAAATAACAAAAATGTCTGTTGAAATTATCAAAGCTGATATATATAATCGAGACAAGCAATTACTAATAAATGACATGCATCAGTATAATGGTTATTCAGTAAATGTTATTGTTACATAAATGTGCAAAGTCAACATCCTGTTTTTAATTTTAATTTTATTTCTTGCTGGTGGAAATCCATGAACAAGATCAAATGAGTTACAGATAAAGGATGAAAATAATTTTCACTTCAAATTATTTCAGGGCAATTTAATTCAGTTTGGCTCATTAGGTTATTTTGATAAATAGTAATAGTCCCTACAAATATAGGAAAAGAAGCCAAAAGAAAAGGCACATAGGGCAGTTGGGAAACTTCTAAACAAAGCTTCTGTTGTTTTTGGAATATGTTACCCTCTCAGCATCAGTGTGTGACAATACACATAGAGGACAGCCAACCAAGGAAATTCACTTGAGCTTATATGTGTAGAGATTTTAATGGACTTCATTATGTAGTCATTATGTAGGTTGATTGATTTCTTACATGACTGAACTCAGTCTCTAGCCCTTCCTTCCCAGAGTCTGGACCCATGACCCCTCATGGGGCCCACCATGAGTCATCTAGCTACTGTGAACTCATAGGTGTGGTTTGAGGGGTCCACCATAAATATGAAAGACACATCACTCAGGAGATTCCAGGGGTTTGGAGACTACCTTTCAGGAGTCTGGAACAAGGCCAGACCTCTCTTTGGGAAAAGCCAAATTATATGTACATAATCTGGCACATATTAGGCATTCCCTCTTTCTGGAATTCTCTTTCCATGGTTAGCTCTTTCTATCTACCTGGGATTACAATAAATGTCTTGTCACAGAGATCAGTCTCATCATACTTTTAAAAGTTAATTACTCTCTTTCTTAGCATCCTGCATATATCCTTTTTAAAAATTCCCATGTGATATTATTTTGTTATAATTTCAGTTAAGTAATTTTAGAATTTGTCTTGTCTATTAGAATATAATCCAGAGGGGCACCTGGGTGGCTCAGTGGGTTAAGCATCTGCCTTCGGCTCAGGTCATGATCTCAGGGTCCTTGGATCGGGCCCTGTATCAGACTCTCTGCTCAGTAGGGAGCCTGCTTCCTCCTCTCTCTCTGCCTGCCTCTCTGCCTACATGTAATCTATGTATGTCAAATAAATAAACAAAATCTTAAAAAAAAAAAGAATATAATCCAGAGGACAAGAATCACATTTATCTTTTTCACTATTTTACCCCTATAGTGTCTGACACATAGTAGGAGTACAAAAATATTTTTGAATGAATCAATTAATTAGTAGACTATGAACTCTGAGACAGCATAAGGTATCTAAAACCTTTGAAATGAACTAATTTCCAGATTCCTGCATGATGTCGGTCACATACAAGCCTCACGATTAGAGTCTTTAATAACCAAAAATGAATTAAAGGGCTCTTTATTGTAAGATTCAGCTTTTAGGAAAAAAAAAAAAGATTCAGGTTTAGAGATATTTAGGTTTTAAGATGTTATACTCTTTAGTACAGATTGTATGGAACTATTTGTTTTACTGAATTTTTTTTTTTTTAGTAAATACATTTTTCTGTCTAAATTTTCAAGTTTCCCTATGTATTCAGACATAAATTTAATAAATCTAAACGATTTTAGAAGATGGGGATCTATATTTTTATGCCTTCTGTGCCACTTACTAGATGTATGATCTCAGAAGTCATTTACACTCTCTGAACATCAACTTGTTATTCATTTAAGAAATAATAACAACACCTTTCAGTATGAATGCAACAATACTTGTGAAAACCACTAGCCCATTGTTTGCTGTATTATAAATAAATATTGAGCAAAATGTTGAAAGAATAATGTTTTCATCCTAACACCAACTCTGCTAATCTCTTTTCCTCATACCTTAATGGGGACTATTTGTCTTACTGTGTAAAGGCAGTCCAAACATAAGGGCAAAATATAGTTTTAAAAGACTAGCACGGGGAGGAGGAGTCAAGATGGCAGGGAAGTAGCAGGCTGAGACTACTTCAGCTAGCAGGAGATCAGCTAGATAGCTTATCTAAAGATTGCAAACACCTGCAAATCCATCGGCAGATCGAAGAGAACAGCAATTCTGGAAACAGAAAAACAACCACTTTCTGAAAGGTAGGACTGGCAGAGAAGTGAATCCAAAGCGACGGGAAGATAGACCCCGGGGGGAGGGGTCGGCGCCCGGCAAGCGGCGGAGCAACGGAGCACAAAATCGGGACTTTTAAAAGTCTGTTCCACTGAGGGACATCACTCCAGAGGCTAAACCAGGGCTAAGCCCACACAGGGTCAGCATGGCCTCAGGTCCCTCAGGGTCACAGAAGGATCAGGGGTGTCTGAGTGTCGCAGAGCTTGCGGGTATGGGAAAGGGAAAACCGGCTACAGAGACAGAGCCGACAGTGAGCTCACACCTCGGGGTTGCCTTGAACCAGCTGCAGGCTCAGTGAGCTCAGAGCGCGGCCGGAGGTCAGGCAGACGGGAGTGGCTGGGCGCTGTTCTCTGAGGGCGCACTGAGGAGTGGGGCCCCGGGCTCTTGGCTCCTCTGGACCGGAGACTAGGAGGCCGCCATTTGTATTCCCGTCCTCCAGAACTCGACGGAGGGTGCTCAGGGAACAAAAGCTTCTGAAAGCAAACCCAAGCGGATTACTCAGCCCGGCACCCTGGTAAGGGTGGTGCAATTCCGCCTGGGGCAAAGACACTTGAGAATCACTACACCAGGCCCCTCCCCCAGAAGATCAACAAGAAATCCAGCCAAGACCAAGTTCACCTACTAAG
>NC_081562.1:94987480-95049506 GCF_022355385.1 Mustela nigripes
TGAAAGCAAACCCAAGCGGATTACTCAGCCCGGCACCCTGGTAAGGGTGGTGCAATTCCGCCTGGGGCAAAGACACTTGAGAATCACTACACCAGGCCCCTCCCCCAGAAGATCAACAAGAAATCCAGCCAAGACCAAGTTCACCTACCAAGGAGTGCGGTTTCAATACCAAGGAGAGCAGCAGAATTCCAGAGGAGGAGAAAGCAAAGCACGGAACTCATGCCTTTCTCCCTGTGATTTTTTAGTCTTGCAGTTAAAGTAAATTTTTTCTTTTTCATTTTTTTTCTCTTCTTTTGCTAAATTTTTTTTTTTAAGATTTTATTTATTTATTTGACAGAGAGAAATCACAAGTAGACGGAGAGGCAGGCAGAGAGAGAGAGAGAGGGAAGCAGGCTCCCTGCCGAGCAGAGAGCCCGATGCGGGACTCGATCCCAGGATCCTGAGATCATGACCTGAGCCGAAGGCAGCGGCTTAACCACTGAGCCACCCAGGCGCCCGCTAAAATTTTTTTTAACTTTTACCCTTTTCCATTTAACGTTTTTTTAACTAGTTTATCTAATATATATATTTTTTCTTTTTATAACTTTTCTTTATTCGTTTTCTTTTTTTAATTCTTTTCTTTTTTTCCCCCCCTTTCTTTCTTTTTGAACCTCTTTTTATCCCCTTTCTCCCCGCTCACGATTTGGGATCTCTTCTGATTTGGTTAAAGCATATTTTCCTGGGGTTGTTGCCACCCTTTTAGTATTTTACTTGCTTCTTCATATACTCTTATCTGGACAAAATGACAAGGCAGAAAAATTCACCACAAAAAAAAGAACAAGAGGCAGTACCGAAGGCTAGGGACCTAAACAATACAGACATTGGTAATATGTCAGATCTAGAGTTTAGAATGACAATTCTCAAAGTTCTAGCCGGGCTCGAAAAAGGCATGGAAGATAGTAGAGAAACACTCTTGGGAGATATAAAAGCCCTTTCTGGAGAAATAAAAGAACTAAAATCTAACCAAGTTGAAATAAAAAAAGCTATTAACGAGGTGCAATAAAAAATGGAGGCTCTCACTGCTAGGATAAATGAGGCAGAAGAAAGAATTAGTGATATAGAAGACCAAATGACAGAGAATAAAGAAGAAGAGCAAAAGAGCGACAAACAGCTACTGGACCATGAGGGGAGAATTCGAGAGATAAGTGACACCATAAGACAAAACAACAATAGAATAATTGGGATTCCAGAAGAAGAATAAAGAGAGAGGGGAGCAGAAGGTATACTGGAGAGAATTATTGGGGAGAATTTTTGGGGAGAATTATTGGGGAGAATTTTATGGCAAAGGGAACGAGCATCAAAATTCAGGAGGTTCAGAGAACGCCCCTCAAAATCAATAAGAATAGGCCCACACCCCGTCACCTAATAGTAAAACTTACAAGTCTTAGTGACAAAGAGAAAATCCTGAAAGCAGCCCGGGAAAAGAAGTCTGTAACATACAATGGTAAAAATATTAGATTGGCAGCTGACTTATCCACAGAGACCTGGCAGGCCAGAAAGAGCTGGCATGATATTTTCAGAGCACTAAACGAGAAAAACATGCAGCCAAGAATACTATATCCAGCTAGGCTATCATTGAAAGTAGAATGAGAGATTAAAAGCTTCCAGGACAAACAAAAACTGAAAGATTTCCAAACACCAAACCAGCTCTACAGGAAATATTGAAAGGAGTCCTCTAAGCAAAGAGAGAGCCTAAAAGTGGTAGATCAGTAAGGAACAGAGACAATATACAGTAACAGTCACCTTACAGGCAATACAATGGCACTAAATTCATATCTTTCAATAGTTACCCTGAATGTTAATGGGCTAAATGCCCCAATCAAAAGACACAGGGTATCAGAATGGATAAAAAAACAAAACCCATCTATATGTTGCCTCCAAGAAACTCATTTTAAGCCCGAAGACACATCCAGATTTAAAGTGAGGGGGTGGAAAAGAATTTACCATGCCAATGGATATCAGAAGAAAGCATGAGTGGCAATCCTTATATCAGATACATTAGATTTTAAGCCAAAGAGTATAATTAGAGATGAGGAAGGACACTATATCATACTCAAAGTGTGTGTCCAACAAGAAGATCTAACAATTTTAAATATCTATGCCCCCAACGTGGAAGAAGCCAACTCTATAAACCAATTAATAACAAAATCAAAGAAACACATCAACAATACTACAATAAGAGTAGGGGACTTTAACACTCCCCTCACTGAAATGGACAGATCATCCAAGCAAAAGATCAGCAAGGAAATAAAGGCCTTAAATGACACACTGGACCAGAGGGACATCACAGATATATTCAGAACATTTCATCCCAAAGCAAGAGAATACACATTCTTCTCTAGTGCACATGGAACATTCTCCATAATAGATCACATCCTCGGTCCTAAATCAGGACTCAACCGTTATCAAAAGTTTGGGATCATTCCCTGCATATTTTCAGACCACAACACTCTAAATCTAGAACTCAATCACAAGAGGAAATTTGGGGACACCTGGGTGGCTCAGTTGGTTAAGCAGCTGCCTACGGCTCAGGTCATGATCCCAGCGTCCTGGTATCGAGTCCCGCATCGGGCTCCTTGCTCCGCGGGGAGCCTTCTTCTCCCTCTGACTCTGCCTTCCATTCTGTCTGCCTGTGCTCGTTCTCGCTCTCTCTCTCTCTGACAAATTAAAAAAAAAACCAAAAAACAAAAACAAGAGGAAGTTTGGAAAGAATCCAAATACATGGAGACTAAACAGCCTCCTTCTAAAGAATGAATGGGTCACCCGGGAAATTAAAGAAGAATTGAAAAAAATCATGGAAACAAATGATAATGAAAACACAACGGTTCAAAATCTGTGGGACACAATAAAGTCAGTCCTGAAAGGAAAATATATAGCAGTACAAGCCTTTCTCAAGAAACAAGAAAGGTCTCTGGTACACAACCTAACCTTACACCTAAGGGAGCTGGAGAAAGAACAAGAAAGAAACCCTAAGCCCAGCAGGAGAAGAGAAATCATAAAGATCAGAGCAGAAATCAATGAAATAGAAACCAAAAGAAGAATAGAGCAAATCAATGAAACTAGGAGCTGGTTCTTTGAAAGAATTAATAAAATTGATAAACCCCTGTCCAGACTTATCAAAAAGAAAAGAGAAAGGACCCAAATAAATAAAATCATGAATGAAAGAGGAGAGATCACAGCTAACACCAAAGATATACAGACTATTATAAGAACATACTATGAGCAACTCTGCACCAACAAATTTGACAATCTGGAAGAAATGGATGCATTCCTAGAAACATATAAACTACCACAACTGAACCAGGAAGAAATAGAAAGCCTGAACAGGCCCATAACCAGTAAGGAGATTGAAACAATTACTAAAAATCTCCAAACAAACAAAAGCCCAGGGCCAGACGGCTTCCCGGTGAAATTTTACCAAACATTTAAAGAAGAACTAATTCCTATTCTCCTGAAACTGTTCCAAAAAATAGAAATGGAAGGAAAACTTCCAAACTCATTTTATGATCCCCAAACCAGACAAGGATCCCATCAAAAAAGAGAGCTATAGACCAATATCCTTGATGAACACAGATGCGAAAATTCTCACCAAAATACTAGCCAATAGGATTCAACAGTACATTAAAAGGATTATTCACCACGACCAAGTGGGATTTATTCCAGGGTTGCAAGGTTGGTTCAACATCCACAAATCAATCAATGTGATACAACACATCAATAAAAGAAAGAAAAAGAACCATATGATACTCTCAATAGATGCTGAAAAAGCATTTGACAAAGTACAGCATCCCTTCCTGATCAAAACTCTTCAAAGTGTAGGGATAGAGGGCATATACCTCAATATCAACAAAGCCATCTATGAAAAACCCACCACAAATATCATTCTCAATGGAGAAAAACTGAAAGCTTTTCCACTAATTCAGGAAAATGGCAGGGATGTCCATTATCACTACTGCTATTCAACATAGTACTAGAAGTCCTAGCCTCAGCAATCAGACAACAAAAGGAAATTAAAGGCATCCAAACTGGCAAAGAATACGTCAAATTATCACTCTTCGCAGATGATATGATACTATTTGTGGAAAACCCAAAAGACTCCACTCCAAAACTGCTAGAACTTGTACAGGAATTCAGTAAAGTGTCAAGATATAAAATCGATGCACAGAAATCAGTTGCATTTCTCTACACCAGCAACAAGACAGAAGAAAGAGAAATTAAGGAGTCAATCCCATTTACAATTGCACCCCAAACCATAAGATACCTAGGAATAAACCTAACCAAAGAGGCACAGAATCTATACTCAGAAAACTATAAAGTACTCATGAAAGAAATTGAGGAAGACACAAAGAAATGGAAAAATGTTCCATGCTCCTGGATTGGAAGTGTAAATATAGTAAAAATGTCTATGCTACCTAAAGCAATCTACACATTTAATGCAATTCCTATCAAAGTACCATCCATCTTTTTCAAAGAAATGGAACAAATAATTCTAAAATTTATATGGAACCAGAAAAGACCTCGAATAGCCAAAGGGATATTGAAAAAGAAAGCCAACATTGGTGGCATCACAATTCCGGACTTTAAGCTCTATTACAAAGCTGTCATCATCAAGACAGCATGGTACTGGCACAAAAACAGACACATAGATCAATGGAACAGAATAGAGAGCCCAGAAATAGACCCTCAACTCTATGGTCAACTAATCTTCGACAAAGCAGGAAGGAATATCCAATGGAAAAAAGAAAGCCTCTTCAATAAATGGTGTTGGGAAAATTGGACAGCCACATGCAGAAAAATGAAATTGTACCATTTCCTTACACCACACACGAAAATAGACTCAAAATGGATAAAGGACCTCAATGTGAGAAAGGAATCCATCAAAATCCTTGAGGAGAACGCAGGCAACAACCTCTTCGACCTCAGCTGCAGCAACATCTTCCTAGGAACATCGCCAAAGGCAAGGGAAGCAAGGGCAATAATGAACTATTGGGATTTTATCAAGATCAAAAGCTTTTGCACAGCAAAGGAAACAGTTAACAAAATCAAAAGACAAATGACAGAATGGGAGAAGATATTTGCAAACGACATATCAGATAAAGGACTTGTGTCCAAAATCTATAAAGAACTTAGCAAACTCAACACCCAAAGAACAAATAATCCAATCATGAAATGGGCAGAGGACATGAACAGACATTTCTGCAAAGAAGACATCCAGATGGCCCATAGACACATGAAAAAGTGCTCCATATCACTCGGCATCAGGGAAATACAAATCAAAACCACAATGAGATATCACCTCACACCAGTCAGAATGGCTAAAATCAACAAGTCAGGAAATGACAGATGCTGGCGAGGATGCGGAGAAAGGGGAACCCTCCTACACTGTTGGTGGGAATGCAAGCTGGTGAAACCACTTTGGAAAACAGCATGGAGGTTCCTCAAAATGTTGAAAATAGAACTGCCCTATGACCCAGCAATTGCACTACTGGGTATTTATCCTAAAGATACAAATGTAGTGATCCAAAGGGGCACGTGCACCCGTATGTTTATAGCAGCAATGTCCACAATAGCCAAACTATGGAAAGAACCTAGATGTCCATCAACAGATGAGTGGATAAAGAAGATGTGGTTTATATACACAATGGAATACTATGCAGCCATCAAAAGAAATGAAATCTTGCCATTTGCGACAACATGGATGGAACTAGAGTGTATCATGCTTAGCGAAATAAGTCAAGCAGAGAAAGACAACTATCATATGATCTCCCTGATATGAGGAAGTGGTGATGCAACATGGGGGCTTAAGTGGGTAGGAGAAGAATAAATGAAAGAAGATGGGATTGGGAGGGAGACAAACCATAGGTGACTCTTAATCTCACAAAACAAACTGAGGGTTGCTGGGGGGAGGGTGGTTGGGAGAAGGGAGGTGAGGTTATAGACTTTGGGGAGGGTATGTGCTTTGGTGAGTGCTGTGAAGTGTGTAAACCTGGTGATTCACAGACCTGTACCCCTGGGGATAAAATATGTGTTTATAAAAAATAAAAACATTAAGAAAAAAAGACTAGCATGTGTATAACCATATTCGATGTGAGTACCAACACTTTCCCCTTCCCGTGCTGATAGATTTTGCTAACTGATCGCAACACTCTCCCCAGCTTAGCCAGATTCAACTTCAAGATTGTTGCTGCTATATACATTGGGATGCATGCATCCTTTTGAAGTAATATCTTCATATATCTTGGGTAAATGCATCCAGATGTTTACAGAGGCATTATCTACAATAGCCAAATTATGGAAACAGCTCAAGTGTCTACTGATGAATGGATAAAGATGTGGTACACACACACACACACACACACACACAGACACACACACACACACACACACACACACACACAATGGAATATTACTCAGCCACAAAAAAGAACAAAACCATTCCATTTGCAATAACATGGATGAAGCCAGAGTATTATGCTAAGTGAAATAAGTCTGACAGAGAAAGACAAATACCACATAATTTCACTCATGTGTGGAATTTAAGAAACAAAACAAATGAGTGAAGGGAAAAAAAATAAAGCAAGGCAAATCAAGAAACTATAATTACCTATTGCTCTTACCTATAGAGAACAAACTGGTAGTTACAGAGGGGTGTGGGTGGAGGATGGCTTCAATAGATGATGAGGATTAAGGAGTGCACCTGCTATAATGTGCACTGGGTGATGTAAGGAAGAGTTGAATCATTATATTGTACACCTGAAACTAATTCTACACTGCATGTTAACTACTGGATTTTAAGTAAAAACTTAAAAAAAGAAAAAAAGATTGGTTCTAAAGCACATGGACTCTGGTGTTAGGATACCTGGTTGTAAATTACTATTATGTCAACCATGCAGAGCTTGATAACCCATATTACTAGGGATGATACTAATAATGTTGATCCTACTTGGATATACATTTTTCGTTGGCTAAAATAATTTGTGAACTTGGACAAAAATCTTAACCCCTTTATTTAGTTTCCTCATACAATAATAGTTCCTAGCTGATGGGATTATGTAAATTGATTTATACATACACACATACATACACACATGCTATGGACTGAATGAATGTCTGTGTCTCCCTCAAATTCATATGGTAAAGGCCTAATTCCGCAAGTGATGGTGTTTGGAGGTGGGCATTTTGGGAGGTAATTGGTTCATGAAGATAGAGTCCTCATGAATGGGATTAGTGCTTTATAAAAGGGACCATAGACAGATGATCTCCTTCCTTTTAACGTGTGAAGATACAGTGAGAAGAAAGACATCTGTGAATGAGGAGGATGGCCCTCACTAAGAACCTGACCATGCGGGCAACCTAATCTTAGAATTCTAGCCTTCACAACTGTGAGGAGGAAGTTTTGTTTAATTCAGTGTTCTTTTATAACAGCCACAACTCATCTATGCTCTCTACCCCAGAGAGCTTCTCCTCTGTATGTATTAAGACATGTTCACATATAATCATGCCCTTTTCTTTCCTTAATAACACAAATGGAAAGATGGGAGGAGTGATGATGGTCATGCCCATCAAAGAAATTCAGCCACTGAAGAATTAATTCATTCTCAGGATTTGTTTCCCACAGATGAACAAGCATTCCTGGACTGACTGCTGATGGCAGTGAGTTTAACCAAGTATAGTTCAGTCACACCTATTTGACTCCTTCGAAACACGATTTAATTTTAACCTACTATGGAAGTTAATAGTATGGTGAAGTGGATCATAGAACTGGTAAGAATTATATTGCACTATAATAAATCAAACTAAAATCAATGAAAGAATAATATAGAAAGAGCAAATTTGGTCAACAGCCCCACAGTGTGTATTTAAATAATGGATGACTTTTTTTTTTTTTTTTTTTTTTAAACTCTAGTACATGGTGCTGAAACATTTGGGAAGGGAAAGCCAAAATTGTTTTTAAGTGAAGATAATATTGTGAAACAAACTCACTGCAGGGTTCCAAGGGTTTAAAATCCTCAAATAATTACTCTTGTTTCTTACGTGGAATTACTTAGGAAGAAATTTCAAAGTGGAAATGTATAATTCATGATAAAGTGTTCTGCACACTAGCATTTTACAGGTTACTAGGCTACTGGGATATATTATTATTATATAAACTAAAACACTGAGTTGCTAGCAGGTCTGCCAACACGTATTTATTGAAGACGTCTTATGTGTCAGGCAATGCCCAGAAACTGGAAGTAAACTAATGCACACACAGACATGGATTCACTCTTGTAGAGGAATACGGAGACAGCAGTTAATTGTGGAATTAAATTTAATGAGACTATAAGGAATCAAGGGAGAAGAAAACAAGGATAAGCCTTTACTTACTGTCAGATTTCCCTGAGACTACATTTAAGCCAAGACCTTAAGTATGACTGGATATGGCTGACATAAGTAGAAAGGGGGGATGACACTTCAAATAGAAATAGCAGCACAAAGGCCCTGAGGCAGGTAAGATCACACTTTGTTTAAGGAACTGAGCAATACCCAGTAATGGCCAGGGTAGTGAGAACCAAGAGGAAAAGTGGTATGAAACTAGGATCATAAATTTTGTGGATAACAAAATACACATAATTCACATACACATAAAATACATACACATACACATAAAGTAGTAGCCTGTGTTTTAGTTTTGGGTCTTTACTGTATAAAAATGATGTGATAATAGTTTATTACCTTTTAGGTATCAGAAATCCTAGTAGGCATAAAAATATCCTTGTTTGAAATAAAAATGTAAAACAAAACTCTGAAAAGTTCTTGGAATAGAAGGCAAGTTTCCTCACCCCAGAAACCTATGTATTGGTTGAAGCCAAGGCTTAACAGAAGTGGGGCACAGGCCAGAGTTTAATATTTGCAGGTTCCACACCAAGTATTCAAATGAAGACTTATATACCATATGTCTAGAGATTTAAAAACTATAAATCAGACTAACAAATTGGTAAATCATATGCTTTATCATCCTACCTTAATTGGTATATCTTCATAATAACTTGAAAAAACAAATTTGAATTTAAAATTCTTGAACTTCTGGCTAGGGTACATGGCTGGTTCAGTCAGTTAAGCATCAACTCTTGATTTCAGCTCAGGTCATGATCTTAGGGTCCTGGGATCAAACCCCATGTCTGGCTCTGTGCACAACAGGGAGTCTGCTTGAAGATTCTCCCTCCTTCCTCCTCTTCCCCTCCCTCTGCTCATGCTTTCTCTCAAATAAATGAATAAATCTTTAAAAAAAAATTCTTGGACTTCTGGGAATTCTATGATGGAATAGGATGGCACAAAAAGAGTTAATATTTGGACCCTAGCTTCCGTTCTCAGATCATCCCCCATATCTTCCTACCCATATCATGAGGAATCCTGTATGAAAGCATGCAGGCATTACAGTTTAGATACTTATGAGACTTACCTGGGTAAAATCCTATCCAACCCCTGAAAGTGAGCTAGGGACTATCTGGGCAGGGAGTTACTGAGCTCTGAGTACCCAGACCATCACCTAAATGTGGGCACATCCTAGTAGTCCTACAGATTCCTCATAACTTGGAGAAAGATGAACACAGGAGAAGGATCTTAGCTCTAAAGTGAATGGCTAACAGGGTTGCTGGTGGTATGTTTCCTTGTATCCTTGGGACCTTCTATGTTAATCTAAGAAGAAAAGGTATAATGGAGATATGTGAAGGGGAGAGAAAGAGAGGAATAGCCAAGATGGCAAAAGTCTGGGATTAGGTGAGATTTTTGAAGCTCTACACCTTCCTCCATTAAAATTTTTTTGCATTGTTGTGATATAAACACTTCTTCAGCCTTTTCAAAATATTTTGAGTAAAATAAACTATACCAATATTAAGAAATAAAAATCAGAGACCAGGAAAACAGTACATATGAATAAGATTGGCTGAGACAGAAACAAAACAATTAGATGCATTGGGAACTATGGGTACCCAAGGGTAAAGTCTGTATGCATAGTGTATTAAAAAAATAGATATCTATCTATCTATAGATATCCATTTTTTCTATCTATAGATATCTATTTTTTAATATACTACCTACTAAGGAAAACATGTCTGTTTATAAGCCATAGTAATAAGCAAAATAGTTAACATTTATTGCATATTTACTATGTACCAAGATTAATTCTAAATGCTTTGCATGTACTAATTAATTTATTCATCATAGCAAAGTTATTGTTATCATCATTTACAGACAAGAAAACTGGCATAGAAAGGTTAATTAATTTGTCCACAGTCATACATATGGAAAGTAGACAGGCAAATTTAAATTCAAGAAGACGACTTCTAAAGCTGCTCTTAATTACTGTTGTGAGGAATGTTTGATTACAAAATCCGAGGGAGAAGCAGAGTGTCATACTATGGTCAATGTCACACAGTAGACAGACTAAGGTCACCAAATGAACAAACTGGAATAAAAAAGTCAAAAAGGTGATGAAATGTTGAGTATCTCAATTTTACCTAGATTTCAAGGAACCCTGCTGGTGCAATCTGACCTTGAGTTAATTTCCTGTAGGCACTAGAATGCAGTGACTTATCTTTAAAATTATATTTTGTTTAAATACCACTTGAGTTGCTGAATGGATTCAGGATAAAAGTAATGGACCAGTGGGATGTTTTTGCAATTGACACCTAAGAAATGTCAGTAGCTTGAATGGAACTGTAGAGATGTGGCTGCAATTGACAGAATTGGTTTTTTGTTGGTGTGAAGAAGAACGTAGTGAAAATGTAACATCAAGATTTCTGGCCTCAGCATCTGGGTGGACTATGATGCTGTTTATTAAAAGAAAGGATGCTGAATAAGGAGATTTTGGAAAGTAGTCTATAATTTTAAGAACTGGGCTTGTTGAATTTGAGGTGCCTAAAGGACAACTCTGAAATCAACTAAATAAGGACAGAAAGGTGTCCATTGGCTCAATTCTAGCAAGAACAATGCTGGTAAAATGGAAGACGTGGACTTGAGGTTGTCAATGGCTAACCACTCATTGTGGTTAGCCATTTCAAAGATAAATAATTACAGTCAAGAAGTGCATATTTTAATGTCTCTACATAAACTTTCTAAGCAAATGTTTCTAACTCTGAGATAAAGGGTGAGTCTTGGAAGTTAAAGAGTGGTTTAGAAAAGCTAGAAATCTCTGGAGAGATTTAGAGTTATCTCCTTGTGTGTTTACATTTCAAAGGGAAATGCAATGAAGAGCTAGGCAGAAAATTTTTTTATATTCTAATGAAATGCAAATAGTTAGAGAACAAAGATTTTACTCCCTCTTTCAGGAGTAACCTATATAAACTCCTAGATTTAATTTCAGGACTTTTCTACTGAAAGTCCTGAGTCCTGTGGAGCACTGGATGTGGGAAACTGTGTAGTTTGTTAGTTTGTTTGTTTATTTGTTTTAATTTTTTAAAAATTTATTTGGTGTAGGGTGAGAGGGGAGGAACAGAGGGAGAGAAAATTTCAAGAAGACTTCCTGCTGAGTGCAGAGCATGAAGCATGGAGTCCAGCTCTGAGCTAAGTCTCACAACACTGAGATGATGACCTGAGGTGAAATCAAGAGTCAGATGTTTAACCAACTAAGCCACCCTGGTGTCCCAAAACTGATGTAGTTATTTCTGTAAGTTATAACAATTTAATCTCTGCCTCAGAAATCTCTTATTTACTTTTACGATAAAATCAACTTAATACAAATATTAAAATCTTCCACTATGGAAAATAGTATGGAGGTTCCCCCCAAAATTAAAAATAAAACTTGGGTATGATCTAGCAATTCGTCTTATGGGTATTTATTCAAAGAAAACTAAAATAGTAACTCAAAAAGATACCTGCATTTTCATGTTTACTGAAGCATTATTTACAAGAGCTAAGACATGGAAACAACCTAAGGGTTCACTGATGAATGACTTGTTTAAAAAATGTGCCTCATAGAGGGGCCTAGGTGGCATGGTTCCTTGAGGATAAGACTCTTGGTTTCAGCTCAGATCATGATCATGGGATTGAGCCCCATAACAGGTGCATTGCAAAGTCTGCTTAAGATTCTCTCTTCCTCTGCCTCTCCCCTGCACAAGTGCACTCTCTCTCTCTGTAAAATAAGTAAATAAATGAGCCTTTAAAAAATGTGATATGTTTAATGGAATATGCTAAAGTCATAAAAAAGAATGAAATCCTGTCATTTCCTAAAGCATGGATGGACCTTGAGTATATTATATTAAGTGAGATAGACAAATAATGTATGGTCTCACTTATATGCAGACTCTAAATTCAAGACAAAACCAAAAGCAAGTACATAGATACAGAGAACACATTGGTGGTTGCCAGAGAGGAGGGGGATTTCAGATGTGCGAAATGGATGAAGGAGGTCAAGAGATACAAATAAATTATAAAGTTATAAACTAAATAAACTCTGGGGGAGATAATGTACAGCATGGTGACCATAATTAATTATACTATATTGCATTTTTGACACTTGTTAAGAGTGTAGACCTTAAAAGTTCTCATCACAAGGAAAACAATTCTACAACTGTGTATGGTGATGGATGTTAACTACACATATTGTGGTGCTTGTTTCATAATATATACAAATATTGAATCATGTTATACACATGAAACTATATAATGCTGTATGTCAATTATACCTCAATTAAAAGAAAGAATTAACCTTTATTCCCTTTATTTTGCCTTCTGCATTGAAGTTGGAACTGTTCACTTTTTATTATCTACATTGGGAACAGCTCAACCTCCTGATATCCCTCTTCTACTTCTGGAAAATCCTGATTATCCTATCTTTGGGTCATATGCCTTTGATTATATTTGTAGCCCTTGAATATGTAATGGATTCATTTAGATTTTCTCCCCCTTCATCCAGAAGGATGAACCATTCTCCATTAGAATCAACCTTCCACAGTTGCTATTCATTGATAAACTAATCCCCTAGTGAAGGCAAATACACTGTGGGTATTTGAATTCTGTAGCCATGATGGAAATTACTCTAATGTTGATTGAGTATCCTTGACGCTCAGTGGAAGGGGAGGGGGAGTTGAGAGGGCAAAGTTCAACTAAAAGTTAAACCTTTACTTTTCTCTCCCTCTTTTCTTCCTCAACATCCAATTCTAGAGGTAAGAAATGATGATAAATGGGCCACGTACAGACTTCAAGATGACTGCTTGTTTTGAGCAAAGGCATGCTAGGAATCTTTAAAAGGCCAAGACTAAATGCATTCAATATTTAATTAGGCACAATCCAAGCCTCCCTCAAAAAAACTGAAAAATCCAGAATACACCAGCAGTCTCTACAACCTTAAAGAACTGGAGAATCAACAACAAATCAAACCAACTTCACACATAAGAAGGGAAATAATCAAGATTAGAGCAGATATCAATGAGGTAGAACGTATCAATGAAACTAGAAGCTGGTCTTTTGAAAGAATCAATAAGATTGATAAACGATTGGCCACACTAATCCAAAAGAAAAGAGAGAAAGCTCAAGTTAATAAAATTATGAATGAAAAGGGAGAGATCACAACTAACACCAAGGAAGTATAAATAATCATCAGAAGTTATTATCAACAGTTATATGCCAATAAATTAAGCAACCTAGATGAAATGGATGCATTCCTGGAAAACTATAAACTCCTAAAATTGTACCAGGAAGAAATTGACAACCTGCATAGACCAATATCTAGTAATGAGATTGAAGCAGTGATCTAAAACCTCCCAAAAAACAAGAGCCCAGGACCTGACGGATTTCCTGAGGAATGCTACCAAACTTTCAAAGAAGAAGTAACACCTATTCTCCTGAAGCTGTTTCAAAAAATTGAAGCAGAAGGAAAACTTCCACACTTTTTATAAAGCCAGCATTACCCTGATCCCCAAACCAGGCAAAGAACCCACCAAAAAGGAGAATTTCAGACCAATATCACTGATGAATGTGGATGCTAAGATTCTCAACAAGATCCTAGCAAACAGGATCCAACAGCAGATTAAAAAGATTATCCACCATGACCAGGTGGGATTCATCCCTGGGTTACAAGGATGGTTCAACATTTTCAAATCAATCAATGTGATAGAACACATCAATAAGAAAGAAGAACCACATGGTCCTCTCAATTGATGCAGAAAAAGCATTTGACAAAATCCAGCATCCGCTCCTGATTAAAAAGCTTCAAAGTATAGGGATAGAAGGAATATTCCTGAACTTCATAATCTATCTATGAAAGACCCACAGCAAATATCATCCTCAATGGGAAAAAACTCACAGCCTTCCCGTTGAGATCAGGAACACGACGAGGATGCCCCCTCTCACCACTCTTATTCAACATAGTATTAGAAGTCCTAGCAACAGCAATCAGACAACAAAGAGAAATAAAAGGCATCCAAATTGGCAATGAAGAAATCAAACTCTTTCTCTTCACAGATGACATGATTCTTTATATGGAAAACCCAGAAGACTCCACCCCCAAACTACTAGAACTCATACAGCAATTCAGTAACATGGCAGGATACAGAGTCAATGTACAGAAATCAGTGGCTTTCTTATACACTAACAATGAAAATACAGAAAGGGAAATTAGAGAATCGATTCCATTTACTATAGCACCAAAAACCGTAAGATACCTGGGAATAAACCTAACCAAAGAGGTAAAGGATCTGTACTCGAGGAACTACAGAACACTCATGAAAGCAATTGAAGAAGATACAAAAAGATGGAAGACCATTCCATGCTCTTGGATCAGAAGAATAAACTTTGTTAAAATGTCTATACTGCCTAGAGCAATCTATACTTTTAATGCCATTCGATCAAAATTCCACCAGTATTTTTCAAAGAGCTGGAGCAAATAATCCTAAAATTTGTATGGAATCAGAAGAGACCCTGAATTGCTAAGGAAATGTTGAAAGACAAAAATAAAACTGGGGTCATCAACTTGCCTGATTTCAAGCTTTACTACAAAGCTGTCATCACCAAGACAGCATGGTACTGGCATAAAAAATAGACACATAGACCAGTGGAAGAGAGTAGAAAGCCCAGATATGGACCCTCAACTCTATGATCAAATAATTGTTGACAAAACAGGAAAAAATATCCAGTGGAAAAAAGACAGTCTCGTCAATAAATGGTGCTGGGAAAATTGGACAGCTATATGTAGAAGAATGAAACTTGAGCATTCTCTTACACCGTACACAAAGATAAACTTGAAATGGATAAAAGACCTCAACATGAGACAGGAATCCATCAGAATCCTCGAGGAGAACATAGGCAGTAACCTCTTCAATATCAGCCACAGCAACTTCTTTCAAGATATGTCTCCAAAGGCAAAGAAAACAAAAGCAAAAATGAACTTTTGGGACTTCATCAAGATCAAAAGCTTCTGCACAGCAAAGGAAACAGTCAACAGAACCAAGAGGCAACCCACAGAATGGGAGAAGATATTTGTAAATGACAGTACAGACAAAAGGTTGATATCCAGGATTTATAAAGAACTCCTCAAACTCAACACGCACAAAACAGACAATCATATCAAAAAATGGGCAGAAGATATAAGCAGACACTTCTCCAATGAAGACATACAAATGGCTATCAGATACATCAAAAAATGTTCATCATCACTAGCCATCAGGGAGATTCAAATTAAAACCACATTGAGATATCACCTTACACCAGTTAGAATGGCCAAAATTAGCAAGACAGGAAACAGTGTGTGTTGGAGAGGATGTGCAGAAAGGGGAACCCTCTTCCACTGTTGGTGGGAATGCAAATTGGTGCAGCCACTTTGGAGAACAGTGTGGAGATTCCTCAAGAAATTAAAAATAGAACTTCTCTATGACCCTGCAATTGCACTACTGGGTATTTACCCCAAAGATACAGATGTCGTGAAAAGAAGGGCCATCTGTACCCCAATGTTTATAGCAGCAATGGCCATGGTCGCCAAACTGTGGAAAGAACCAAGATGCCCTTCAATGGACGAATGGATAAAGAAGATGTGGTCCATATACACTATGGAGTATTATGCCTCCATCAGAAAGGACAAATACCCAACTTTTGTAGCAACATGGACGGGACAAGAAGAGATTATGCTGAGTGAAATAAGTCAAGCAGAGAGAGTCAATTATCATATGGTTTCACTTATTTGTAGAGCATAACAAAAAGCATGGAGGACATGGGGAGTTAGAGAGAAGGGGTTGGGGTAAATTGGAAGGGGAGGTGAATCATGAGAGACTATGGACTCTGAGAAACATCTGAGGGTTTTGAACGGGCGGGGGTTGGGAGCTTGGGGGAGCCAGGTGGTGGGTATTAAGGAGGGCATGTATTGCATGGAGCACTGGGTGTGGTGCAAAAACAATGAATTCTGTTATGCTGAAAAGAAATTAAAAAAAATAATTAGACACAATGATCAATAAAATGTCCCAGCCAATAGGATCTCTACTATTCCTCAACAATGGTAGAAGAAAGTAGGAAAAATACTTGAGGAAGAGAAGGCTTCCTTTCCCTAAATTTAATAATGCATTCATTTTTACTTATTTTATAATATTGGGCTATAATATATACAGATATATATGCAAAAAATAAATTTATTAGAAATATGTTAGATCAGTATTTCTTTAAGTAAGACACATGGAGTTCTGTATACCCAGAATCCTTATGAAAAATACAAATTTCTGAGTCCCTTCCAAGACTTACTAGTCAGAATTTCTATTTTTGGGGGGCCTCCAAAATCAAAATTTTAAAAACAGATATTCTGATGATTCTTATACATTCTATAATTCAAGAACTACTGCTTTGATATAGGTATTCACTTTGTTATTAAGGGAGTTGTGTGTGTGTGTATGTATGTGTGTGCGCATGTATGTAAAATACATGGTTCCATCAATCATATTCTGTACCAGCATTTTCCTCCAAGCTGTGAAGTCAGAAAATACTTATTTTATGTGTTAACAAATGTTCAACACATACATACATGTACAGATGCATAAGAATTTTGTCAAATATGTTTAGCAAATCCACTATACTGCATGTATCTCTTGGAGATTTCCAGTTTACATTAGTATATTGCAGGCTCTGAGAGCCTAAAAAATCTAGTATTTCTCAGTCTTTCAGGCAATTTCTCATTTGATGGTTTATCTTTCCCCCAAATAAGACTATGACTACCTAAGGGCTGTTTGGAAAACAGCATTCTACTCAAATATTATAAAGTACCTTAGCTATAAAATATAAAAATCCATCTCTCATATTTAACTTGAGTTACTTTTGCAAACAAACAATGCTAGTTTGGAAGAAAGTTTTTTTTTTTTTTTTTTTTTTTTTTTTTTACTTTCCTCTCTCTTAGCTGTAAGTATAAAAACATCCTCTCTGTGTTGCATAAACATAAATTTAGACCAGCAGATGTATGAACATGTCTTTTATGGTTTTGGTAGTTATTAAAATCTTGTTTTAATCATACAATCTAGTAATAAGCTTACTACATTAATATTCAGAGAGCAACTGACAGGAATCCTTTGGTTCTGTACTCTAAAATTATTATCCTTAGTGTTTGAGAACAGACTCACTTAACAGCCGTTAAAGAGTGAAAAAATATACAGCTTTAACCTACATCGAGAGTTAAAAATAGAAATGCTAGGAAGGAACACTAAATATATGTATCACCAGGCATATTTTCAGGCAAACCATTCTCTCCTTCCTTCCAAAATAAATAAATAAATAAATAAATAAATCATGGCAGACACTGTTGCATGCAATTTTATGTTCTAGGTTGAATTATTAAGAACCATTTTCTTCCTTTTTCCCCCATATGTCAAAAATCAATTAAATATTTCTGTAAAGTTGGTAATCTATTCTTCCACATCTATTTCTCCTTTAGCTGTCTAACTTCCATTCTGTAACTTGTCCTTAAAGATGCAATGGTCCTGAGTTGTTCCCTAGTAGGATGGGACAACCTGGAGGGAAGTGGCTTTCTTCCACTCTGGGGACCACAATGGGCATAACTGGAGGTGGGATGGATGGATCCTAGCTGGATGGGGTAGCTCCTTGAATTCTTATGTTCTAAGGATGGTAGGAAAGTTATTTAGCTACTTAGTAGGAAATGTTTTAGGTGATTTTATTTTGGGTGGTGACTGGTGAAAAGGACGGCACTCATTTGGGTTGAACACACACGCATGCACGTTGCCGCTGCCATCCCTCCCTCCGCCCAGAGAGGAGGCAAGAATAGCACTCTTACCATCTTCCCTACAGCCAGCTGGACATGTGAGTGGAGAAGAAAGGACTGATGTCTGCAGGGGGTAGTAATATCCTCCCTAGCCTGACTTGAGAGAACATGGTCAGTGGCAGGCAACATAATTGGAGGTCCTGTGCTGCTCAGAAGAGCTACGCCTAAAAGTAACCTCACTCTTCTTTTTCTGTGAGGCCAACTACTCCTGCTGCTGGATTTTATAAGCCATCCCAGATGTGATCGCTAGCCCACTTTGCCACCACTTCATCCCATCCAATCATTAATGCTACTCAAAATTCAAACTCACACTTGCGTTATAACAAAATAGTGTACACTTTGGGGCTTAGTTTCTGTTATTATCTCCCCAAGAAATTGATGATCAAGGGAAGTCTTAAAAATCTAGGCAGCCTGGCCCAGAGGGAAGCCCCAAGCATTTTCTTTAGCTTCTACAACCTTTTCTGTCCCTCTTAGTACTATTTTTCATATTTGTTTGCAAATATTGTAATTTCTCCCTTCTCTCTAAACATCAAGCTGACCATCCTTCACAGATATTAGAGTTTTCCTCTAATTCCCAAAGGGTATAGGGTGACAGGACTTAGAAAAGTTGGTCTTAATTAAATGTGTACAATACAGTAACTGGAAAAAATGCTATTTTTTAAATCACCATTACTGAGATAAGAATTTTTAATATTACGCATAGAACCAGATACAACTTCTTATCTGTGTAATTAAATGTGACATTAACATTTGAGATAAACATAAGGTCATTTTTTTTTTTTTTACCATTTTTTTAAAATGAAGAGATGGCTGATATAAATATGAGCCTTGTGAGTATCAAGTAGGTCATTAAAAGTTCTGGGATGGAGCAGACAACTTAAAATTTTCTGCTAGGGAAAACTGTCCTTTATAGTGAAGTTTGCAGTTCCTAGTTTTGTTGTTCTTTCTTGGCATTATTAAGTACTTCAATGCAATAAATTCTGTCATAATTACAGGAACTCAGCACAGTGAGATTCAGAAAAAGTATGCAATGACTTGCTTAAAGTCATGGGAAAGTCAACTATGTGAAATGAGGATTAGAAGCCAAGCTTTCTGCAATCCTTGTACAGATTTACTACCCAGTAGGCAGCCTTTTTACGTGTCTTTCAAAATGTAAGGCATATCATTAGTGAAAAAAAAAATAAAAGGAAAAAGAGTAATATATGAGAGGAAAAGTGTATCAGTGTGATAGATGAGGACTTAAATAAAGAACATAGATTAAAAAGGTAGTTAGTGTATGTTTATCTATTGCTAGGTAAAAAGCACCCTCAAATATTAGTTGCTTGCAACAATTTATTCTCTCTCACAATGGACTGATTGGGTTCCGATCTCTTATATAATTGTGGGAAGATTTTATTTGCAGCAATAGTTATCTTGATGGCCCATTTAGGGTTAATGTCTATGCTGGCTCTTTCTTTCCCTCACAAGGTTGGTCCTCAGCTATGTGGAAATTGCCTGGATATCTTTTGCTTTCTGTTTGGTCTCTCAGTGTGACCAGCCTGGGGCTTCTTATAGCATGGTAACTTTATTACAGTTGAATTATTTCCATGGCTGCCGACTTCTCCAGATTTAGTGTTGGGAGTCACACCTCATCACTCCTACCACATTCTACTGCTTAAAAGAAGGTTACAGGAGAGTGCAGTTTATGGGAGGGGGCATCTTTGGAGGGTAGCTATCACAGTGAATGTGATGCTTAGAGGTAAAAATAATGATTTCACAGAAATATCTCATAGCTTTCTATGTAATGTGAATTAGTCCTGATTCTTAGAACAGGGAAGACCTTAAGTATCATCTATTTAGAATATTCCATGTAGGGGCTCCTGGGTAGCACAGTTAGTTAAGCAGCAGAGTTGTTTTTGGCTCAGGCTCTGATTTCAGGGTTGTGATCTCAGCGTTATGATCTCAGGGACATGAGATAAAGCCCTGAGTCTGGCTCCCTGCTCAGTACAGAGTCTGTTTAAGATTTTCTCTCCCTCTCCCTCTGCCTCTCCCCTCTGCATGCCCTTTCTCAAATAAATAAATAAATCTTGAAAAATAAAATATTCCATATATCCTTGAAGAAACTGAACTTTGGGTAAGAGAAAAGTCTTTGTATTTACAAAAATAAAAATGAGTAATGAAGTCTTAATATCTTTAGACTATCTAGATGTCACAATATTTTAACACTTAATCTAAACACAAATCTAAAGAATAAAAAAGTGTAGGAGTAATAATGTCTCATGTGAAACAATGTATACAATTAACTTGATACAATTGAGAGAAATCTTCCAGAATGTGCATAAAGTAGGCAATGGTTTTTAAATTTCATATTGAAAAGTTAAAAAAAAAGATAGTATTTGGAACTATATTTATAAACTTTGGTTTCTTATTTTTTTTCTGTTACTTCATTCAGAAAATTGTGACATGAGTTTGCAATGACATATTTTACTATATACTCACTAAGAATGTTTTCATTTGAAATATTTTTCATTTTGTTCAGGTACAAATGTTATGAGTAACATTATTTTTGTTAAGCAGAAGAAAAGGAAACTAGTGATAATCCATCTGGAATTTTCTATAGATTATCCTGGGAAATGTACATCATAATAGAAAATATTCAAAACTATTTATGAGCTGAGTTATTTCTGCTCTGTGTGTTCTTTAACAAGGGTCTTGTTACCACTATGAAAGGACGACATGTTTCACTGTTGTTAAATGTGTAGTGCATAAATGGAGATAGGGTCTGTGGGCATGGTAGATAGATTTGACCGATAGGTTTGCAACGTGAGAACTCCCACCTGAAAACTCAGGGCACATGGAAAGAAAGAATGTTTTATTTTGCAATATAACATTGAAATATGTCAAGCACATGAACTGAAATTCACTGGGCTGATATGTGTTCTGAGAATAAAAGAAACATAAATTGCTAAGGTTCAAGAACATGCCCATTCTATGAATAGAGATTGACTTTGCTGCCAAGGGAAGCAAGTTGCTTGGGTTTTAGGTGACACATTCTTACTCTTTACTTTACCAAGAAAAAGGTTTGGAAAGCAAACTACTTGAAATGTTTCCCCAGTGGTTCCCAATGAATATCAAACCTATCAAGCATCACATTTATTTTAGACACAGACTCTATCTATGCCTCAGGAAACTCTTTCAGCTCTAAAGTCATTGGAAGCATCTGTCATCTTCCTTCACCTTTTACTGTCAGGCTCTTTGTGCCTTTAAGATAGGTCACCTTTCTTTGGCATCCTGCTTCATCGTAGGTTTGGAAGCTTTTAAGTTCTTCTTCCACAGGAGCTGTATTTGGAATTTGAGAGGACGTTTTGCTTGCCCTCCTTTTCTCCACCCAACATATCCCATTGCGTGGTTAAACTGCTACCCTCATCTCTTTATTCAATGAAATATTTATGAGGTTCTATAAATATAGCATTTTAAAGTATTATAAATTTATATTTTATTAAACTATTTTTATTGAACTCCCACTACAAGGAAGAAACAATGCTAGGGGTAAAGGAGCCAGAGAAATAGATTTGCCCTTGCTGTCACTGAGTTTGGGCAAACAGTGCCAGGAGAAGTTAAAAAAGTTTTTGCATAAGAAGAACAGAATCAAGGTCTGGTAATGCTTTTAAAAACAAAACAAACAAACAAAAAAACCTGATGGCAGTTTCCCATGACTATACAGAGACCCCGATTCCTACTGTCCCTGAATTTGAGTCTAATTCTTCCTTCCATCAGTAAAGTGATATATTTAGCTTTCCTGATTTTTTCCCTAGATATTTCCTACCTGGCGTTGGAGAAAATGAGCTCCTTATATTCAGTATGTGAAGTTGAGACTGGCCAATATGTTCTTGTTTTACGATTCTGGATACATTTCCTGGAGCCTCTCAGGGTTCATCAAGTACACCAGAGGCTTCTATGGGGGTTGCAGAATCTAATTATTATTCCATGTGACTACCATACCAACTTCCTCAACCCTATGCTTAGAACTCCTTCTGAGATAGGCAACCAGTCCTACTGCCATGAACATATGGACAGAGTTACTCTGCTTCTTACTGGATTCTGAAGGGCAAGATGAGGAGAGGAAGAAGATTCTTTGGTTTCAATGACTGATCAGAATTGAGTTTTCCTTTACTCTGTTTTGTCAATAACACAAAAAGACAATGGTTTAATAAGTGCACTGTGTCTAATAAAATGTCCAGGTTAAATAGGAATGCTTTTATTCTGAAAGGGTGAGAAAGGGGGAGAATCATTAATACCTGCTTTGCCTTGAAAGTAGAGATAAAAATTGATTCAGATCCATCTTCAGAGATGAATGTGAGGAGAGTGATCTTTCAAGGACTGCTTAAATTTATATTTATAAAGGAATAGGAAGAATGTTTATATAATGTAAACTTTGGCTCTCTGGCTAGTTTAACAAGGGTATACCAACGAGGCCATAAAAATAGCATAACTCCAAAGATATGAGACCGAAGTCTAAAAAGGAGGGCCAGAAATTTTGGGGGAGGAATTGGTTACATAACAAGGTAAGGTTGATGCTTTGACCTCCAGAAAATGGCATTCACTTTTTTGGGAACAACACATAAGACTGGGGTACATATCTAAAAGCCAACTTATAAACTTCATGACCCAGATGAGATTTCGACAGGGCCAGTAAGGTCACCTTGCGATAGTTGTTTAAAGAAAAAAATAGAATCATGTAGGAATGTGAATAAACACCAATTGTCAGATATGGGGTTATGTTCTCAAAAAGATGTATTGAACTTTCGGTGGTTAAGGTATATCAGATACAATTTGTTTCTTACCCCAAATCCATTCCTCACTCTTATGCTTTGCTGCCTTCCCATCTTCTAGACAGTAAACTTAAGTCTCTTTCACTGCCAAAGTGACCATATAATCTCGTTTGGACACTGATATGCATGGGGAAATCTAATAGAAGAAATTTCTAAAAAAGATAATGTGCTTTTTAATTGAAATGTAATCAGCATATAACATTATATTAGTTTCAGGTTTAAAATTTAATGATTCATAATTGTATATATTGAGAAATGATCAGCACAAGAAGCCTGGTTACCATCTCTCACCATACAAAGTCACAATTTCTTTTTCTTTTAATGAGAACTTTTAAGATACACTCTTACCAATGTTTAAGTATGCTGTACAATATTATTGACTATATTTGCCATGTTGTACTTTATATCCCCATGACTCATTTATTTTATAACAAAGTTTGTACCTCTTGACCTCCCTGACCCATTCATCCACCCTAATCCTCTGCCCTCTGGCAACTACTAATCTGTTCTTTGTATCTATGAATTTGGTTTTGTTTTCTTTTGTTTGTTCATTTGTTTTTTTTAGATGCCACATGTAAATGAAATCATATGGTATTTGTCTTTCAGTTTAGCTTATTTTACTTGGTGTAATACCCTCAAGGGGTAAAATACCCTTTTACTTGGTGTAATACCCTCAAGGTCTGTCCATGTTCTTGCAAATGGAAAGAAGTCATTCCTTTTTTTATGGCTGAGTAGTACTCTACTACATGGATGGATGGATCTGTTTATGTATATGTGCCTCTCTGTGTGATATATATAATGCATCTTCTTTCTCCATTCATTCATCAACAGACACTTCGGTTGTTTCCATATCTTGACTATTGTAAATGATCCTGTAATAAACATATGGATACATATATCTTTTCAAGTTAGTGTTTTCTTTTTCTTTGAATAAATATCCCAAAGTGGAATAACTGGGTCATATATATGGTAGTTCTAGTTTTAATTTTGGGGGGAACCTCCATAGTGTTTTCTATGGTGGCTGCATCAATTTACATTCTTACCAATTGTGTATAGGGTTTTTGTTTTTTTTCCATACCATCACCAACACTTGTCATTTCCTATTTTTTTGATAATAGCTATTCTTACAGGTGCAAAATGATATCTTATGAGGTTTTTACTTGGGTTTCCCCAATGATTAGTGATGTTGAGCATCTTTTCATTTGCCTTTGGACCATCTGTATGACTTCTTTAGAAAAATGTCTATTCAGATCTTCTGCCCAATTTTTTTTTTAATCTGATGGGTTTTTGGTTGTTGTTACTTAGTTGTATGAGTTCTTTATACATTGTGGATATCAACCCCTTACTAGATATATGATTGGCAAATACCTTTCGTAGCCCTCTCATTTTGTTCATGGTTCTTTTGCTGTCCAGAGCATTTTAGTTTTAAGCAGTCCCATTTGTTTAACTTTTGTTGCCCTTGCCTTTTGGAAAAGTCTCAAAAATTATCACCCAGGATCGATGTCAAAAAGCTTACCACCTATGTTTTCCTTCAGGTTTTTATGGTTTCAGATTTTATATTCAAGTCCATAATCCACTGTGAGTTAAGTTTTGGATATGACATGGTGGTCCAGTTTTATTTTTTTATATATGACTGACTGGTTTTCTCAACACTATACAGAGAATGCAGTGTTCTTTCCCCATTGTATAGTCTTGCCTCTTTGTCATAAATTACTTGACCATATAGCATAGGATTATTTTTAGGCTATTATGTCCCATTGATTTTTTTATGCCAAACCTACACTTCTGATTACTATAGCTTTGTAATATAATTTGAAATCAGGAAGTGTGATGCTTCTAGCTTTGCTCAATTTCAAGGTTGCTTTGGCTATTTGGGAATTTTTGTGGTTACATATAGACTTCAGGATTCTTTGTTCTATTTCTGGAGAAAATACCATTGGGCTTTTGATAAGGGTTGTGTTGAATCTGTAGGTTGCTTTGGGTAATATGGGCATTTTGGCAATATTACTTCTTTCAATATGTGATTATGAAATATTTTTCCATTATTCAATGTCTTACAGATTTTGGAATGTAGGTCTTTCACTTCCTTGGTTAAATTTATTCCTAGATGTTTTATTTTTGTTGATGCAATTGTAAATGGGATTGTTTTCTTAATTTCCCTTTCTGATAGTTCATTGTTAATGTACAAAAATGCAACAGAGGGGCACCAGGGTGGCTCAGTTGGTTGAGCGACTGCCTTCGACTCAGGTCATGATCCCGGACTTCCAGGATTGAGTCCTGCATCAGGCTCCCAGCTCCTTGGGGAGTCTGCTTCTCCCTCAGACCTTCTCCTCTCTCATGCTCTCTCTCACTCATTCTCTCTCAAATAAATAAATAAAAATTTTTTAAAAAATGCAACAGATTTTTATATATTGAATTTATACACTGCAACGTTAGTGAATTCATCTGTTAGCTCTATCAAGTTTTTTAATGAGTCATTAGGGTTTTCTAAGATCATGTTGATCACAAATAGTGAGTTTTATTTCTTCATTTCCAATTTGGATGACTTTATTTTAAAAAGATTAATGTATTTATTAGAGGAGAGAGAGAATGAGCAAGAGGGGCAAAAGGATAGGGAAAGAAAATCTCACAACTCTGAAATCATGACTTGAGCCAAAGCCAAGGGTCAGATGCTTATCCATCTGCACCAACAAGACACCTCTCAATATGGATGCTTTTTATTTTTATTTTTTCCTGTTTAACTGCTCTGGCTAGGACTTCCAATATTATGTTGGTTAAAGTTGGTGAGAGTGGACATCCTTGTCTTGATCTTAGAGGAAAACCCTTGAACTTTTCACTACTGAGTATGGTGTTAGCAGTGGGTTTGTCATAGTCTTTCTTATGTTGATGTACGTTCACTCTATACTCATTTTTTGGAGAGTTTTTATTATAAATGGATGTTGAATTTTGTCAAGTACTTTTTCTGCATCTACTGAGATAATCATAAAAAACACAATAAAAATCACATGATTTTTAGCCTTTGTTTTGTTAATGTGTTATCATGTTGATTGATTTGCATATATTGAACCATCCTTGCATCCCTGGAATAAATCCTACTTGATTATGGTGTATGATCATTTTGATGTATTGCTGAATTTGGTTTGCTAGTGTTTTGTTAAGAATTTTTGCATTTATGTTCACCAGGGTTATTGGCTTGTAGTTTTCTTTTTTAGGGTTGTCCTTGTCTGGTTTTGGTATTAGGGTAATGTTTGCCTCATATAATGAGCTTGGAAGCTTTTCCTCCTCTTCATTTTTTTGGAAGAGTTTGAGGTAGGTATTAAATCTTTGAATGTTTGGTAGAATTCACCAGTGAAATTGTGTAGTCCTGGAACTTTGTTGAAAAGTTTTTGATTACTGATCAAATCTTGCTAATAGTTCCTTCAGACTTTCTATCCATGATTCACTATTAGAAGATTGTATGTTAGGGGCACCTGGGTGGCTCAGTGGGTTAAGGCCTCTGCCTTCAGCTCAGGTCATGATCCCAGGGTCCTGGGATCGAGCCCCACGTCTGGCTCTCTGCTCAGCGAGGAGCCTGCTTCCTGCTCCCTCTCTCTCTGCCTGCCTCTCTGCCGACTTGTTCTCTCTCTCTGTCAAATAAATAAATAAATAAATAAATAAAAAAGAAGATTGTATGTTAGTAGGAATTTATCTATTTCTTATAGGTTGTTCAATTTGTTAGTGTGTAATTGTTCATAGCAGTCTCTTATGATTTGTGTTTTTTTTGGCTCAGTTGTAACTTCTCTTTCATTTCTGATTTTATTTAATTGAAACTTCTCTTTTTTTCTAGTAAGTCTAGCTAAAGGTTTGTCAATTTTATGTATCTTTTTAACAAGCCAACTCTTAGTTTCATTGGTCTCTTCTATTGCTTTTTAAATTTGTTTCATTTATTTCTGCTCTGATCGTTATTATTTTCTTCCTTGTACTAACTTTGAGCTTCCTTTGTTCTTCCTTTTCTAGTTCTTTTAGGTGTAAAGTTAGATTGTTTGAGATTTTTCTTTAGGTATGCCTGTATAGCTATGAACTTCCCTCTTAGAACTGCTTTGCTGCATCCCATGTATTTTTATATTTTATTTCCATTTCCATTTGTCTCAAGGTATTTTTAAATTTCTCCTTTGATTTTTTTCATTGACCCATTGGTTGTTCAATAGTATGTTGTTTAATCTCCACATATTTGTGATTTTTCCAGGCTTCTTGTAATTAATTTATAGTTTCATATTATTGTGGTTAGAAAATATAAAACATGAAGTGGGGGATAACATGTAGAGTTTTATAAGGCATTAAAAATTAACTTGCTATCAATAACCCTTGCTTTGCTGCCCACTACTCTGTCTGGTCTACTTCTCCTTTTTTCAAAGTGTCATGACCAAAAACTGCAGGTACCAATGAAGAAAAAAATCCTGCAACACCATTTCCTTCTGGACTGCAAGACTTCTGCTGAGATACCTGCTTATGGGGGTTCTCTTGTATACAACAAGTTATTTTTCTCTTGTGGCTTTTAAGATTCTCTCTTATCTTGAACTATTGACATTTTAATTATAATGTGTCTTGGCGTGGTTCTCTTTGGGTTCATCTTTTTTGGAACTCTCTGGGCCTCCTGGATCTGGATGTCTGTTTCCTTACCCACATTAGGGAAGTTTTCAATCATTATTTCTTCAAATTAATGTTCTGCTCCTTCCTTTCTTTCTTATTCTGGGACCCCATAATTCACATGTTATGCCACTTGATATTCTCCTATAGGCCCCTCACGCTATCTTCACTTTTAAAATATTCTTTCTTTTTCTCTCTCCCTCCTCCCCCCCCTTTTTTTTCTGTTTTGTTTTGATGAGTTCCATTTCTATGTTTTCCAGTCCCCAGATCCCCTCTTCTGCATTATCTAGCTTCCTATTGAATACCTCTAGTCTAGTTTCAGTTCAGCTGTTTTATTTTTTGCCTCTGAGATTTCTGTTTGGTACTTTCTTATATTTCTACCTTTTTGTTGAAGTTCTGTGTTTACTCTTTTCTCAAGTTTTCTTGAGAGCTCTTAGTGAGCATCTTTATGACTACTACTTTGGACTCTTTATCAGGTAGATTACTGATTTAAATTTCATTAAGATATTTTTCTGGGGTTTTATCTTGTTCTTTCTTTTAGAATATATTCCTCTGTTTCCTTATTTTGTTTGGCTCTCTGTGTTTGTTTCTATATAATATATGAAACAGTTCTCTCTGTCTTGAAGGAGTGGCCTTATATAGCAGCTCAACTTTATCATTTAACTTTACCTAGCTCTTGGTTATCTCTTGAATCTTTGTAATTGTCTAATTAGCCTGATTAATTCCTGATAGGTCTCAGTGTCTGTGAAGCAAGACATTTCAGTGTTATAGAGGGAAGGCTTTCATTCAGCATCTAGTTTCTGGCTGATTGGAAGGCAAACCCTCAGCCAGCAACTTTTTAAAGAATGCAATATATACCAACTTGTGGGACCATAATCACAAACCCTGCTGGTCTCCAGTTCTAGTTGCAATTTGGAGATGTCTCCTAATGATGGTTGGAAAGAAAATCAAGGCTCCAGGTAAGTGTAATGATCTCTTTTCTTGGGGATACTGATGAGTTATAGTGAGGTAGATGGAACGTGCAAAGATTGCATGCCCCAGCCCATACTCTCTGAGAGTTCTTCTATAGCCTCTACATGTGTGGTAAACCTGAAGCCAGCCCCTCAGACCGAAGCTCCAGGACAAGTAAATGAGCCTTCTTCATAGAGAGACTGAGGGTGTGTTTTAGTCCGTTATCTGTGTAGGACCTTGAGAATGGTAGTCTGCCAAAAACTCTCTCTCCAATAGTTTCTGACCTGTGTGACCAAAAGTGCAAGCCCCACTGGCCACCGGAACCAGGCATTCAAGGGATGTCCTCTATGTGGAATACCATATCTTGGCTTTAGTGGGGCCATGGTGAGCAAAGAGCTGAAGTATGCCTACTAGTGCTAGCAAGGTAGAGGGATATTGTGAAAATGGCACCTGCCAGCATCTCCTTTTCAGAAAGCATCCCAATAGGTCTTTTCCTCTGGCAGATGCTTTAAGATTAACAAACAAATATCTTTCATATACAGTCCAGATGCTTTTCAAACCTTTGCTGTTGTGCTTGATTCCAGGGTGAGTAAATCTGCATATAAGCCCTTTAGAAGTAGAATCTGCATTTTCATGGGCCTCCTGGATGCAAGCCCCATTGGTTTTTAAAGTCAGACATTTTGGGGTATCTTTTTTCTGTCTTAGGTACCGAGCATTGGGGTGTCTGATGGAGAACACAAATTGTTTGCTCCTTAGGGAGAAGGGTTATGTTTGTGAGCTCCTTCCTGATTGTGGGTCACCATGCCAGGGGGGAGGATTTTAGCAAGACTGTGTCTCTACCTCTCCTATCCATCTCTCTGTAACCCTTTTATCCATTGTTGTGGAGGAGGTATTCAGTTAGTTTTCAGGTCTTTTTGAGAGAAATGTTCCATCTGTAGTTACGGACTTGGTGTGTTCATGGGAGAACATGAATTCAGGATCTTTATATATCACCTTCTTGAACTGCCTAGAAAAGATAATTTCTAGTTGAACTTGTCAAGGAAAAGGAGCTTTCTGTCTTTGCTAGCCAGTGCTTCCCTTTTCAGCCTTATATGTGTACATGATGATGTCTGGTGCATAGGTGTCCATTTTTTAGTGGGAAAGGGGGAGTGGCAACATGCATGTGGGTGAAAAAAAATCCATATTCTATAAATAATTCAGAATGTAAAGAAACTTGCTGACATCTACTGAACCCCCTGAATAGTTTCCTACCTCCAGAAATCATTTTAACTAAACAATAAATGCCCTCACCCTGGTTTAAATAGTTGCTGTTTAGACATTAATACTTGTAGTCAGAAGTGTTGCTTACTGTTAAAGTATGTGCGTGCTCAAGGCATTGGTTGAAAGACAAGATATATGTGAACATAAAGCTATTCTAAGTTTAGAATGCAGACTATTTTAGACTCCTGTATTTTCTTAAAGCATTTTCACACAAATATTTATTAATTCTCAGAAGTAAACAAGGTTAGTGTACTGGTTACAGTCTTATAAATAAGGAAAGTGGAACACAGAGATAAAGGGACTTTATCTAAAGGAAAAAAACCTGTATAGAGCAGAGCTGAGGACTGAGCTAAGAGCTTTGATTCATTGTCTGTTAAGACTCTGTGTTGGGTCATGCTGCAAGTTAAAAAAAAAAATGGCTTGCATCAAGAAACTGGATTGCAAATGATGCTGATTTTCTCTTTCGCTTCAAACTAGGGACCAGAAATACACTAAAGAAAGAATTTTCACCTAGGCTTTCTCTGTGTTCTTCATAGAAGCAAATGTATGCAATTACCTCGGAGAACTACCTTGGTACAACAACTTGGATTCTGGCTGCAGCAAATGTGTTTACTGTGGTTAGAAAGCTTAAAGTGAACAGTTTATAAAAGGACCTAGAAATTGTTGTAGTAGAACCATTATGGCTCTAGTTTTCCTGTTTCTTTCAATTCAGACCCCGTCATAGAGTCACTCTCCCTTCTGGGAATTCATATAGTTTGCAAAGAGAAGAGACCTCCAGTTTTATAGCTACTCTGATGAAATGCAACAAAATGAATAATTTGCACCTCATACCAATGATCTAAAACCTTACATGAGGTAATCAGCCTCTGTTCATCTTTAGAAGAAGAATCAAAGATAGTGTTTCTTCAAATACCCTTTAAAAATAACTAAAATTCCATAGTGTATATGGACCACATCTTCCTTATCCATTCGTCCGTTGAAGGGCATCTTGGTTCTTTCCATAGTTTGGTGACTATGGCCATTGCTGCTATAAACATTGGGGTACAGATGGCCCTTCTTTTCACGACATTTGTATCCTTGGGGTCAATACGCAGGAGTGCAATTGCAGGGTCATAGGGAAGCTCTATTTTTAATTTCTTGAGTAATCTCCACACTGTTCTCCAAAGAGGCTGTACCAACTTGCATTCCCACCAACAGTGTAAGAGGGTTCCCCTTTCTCCACCTCCTCTCCAACACATGTTTCCTGTTTTGTTAATGTTGGCCATTCTAACTGGTGTAAGGTGATATCTCAATGTGGTTTTAATTTGAATCTCCCTGAGGGCTAATGATGATGAACATTTTTTCATGTGTCTGATAGCCATTTGTATGTCTTGATTGGAGAAGTGTCTGTTCATATCTTCTTCCCATTTTTTGATATGTTTGCCTGTTTCGTGTGTGTTGAGTTTGAGGAGTTCATTATAGATCCTGGATATCAACCTTTTGTCTGTACTGTCATTTGCAAATATCTTCTCCCATTCAGTGGGTTTCCTCTTTGTTTTTTTCACTGTTTCCTTTTCTGTGCAGAAGCTTTTGATTTTGATGAAGTCCCAAAGTTTATTTTCGCTTTTGTTTCCTTTGCTTTTGGAGACATATCTTGAAAGAAGTTGCTGTGGCTGATATCGAAGAGATAATTGCCTATGTTCTTCTCTAGGATTCTGATGGATTCCTGTCTCATGTTTAGGTCTTTTATCCATTTTGAGTTTATCTTTGTGTACGGTGTAAGAGAATGGTCGAGTTTCATTCTTCTACATATAGCTGTCCAGTTTTCCCAGCACCATTTATTGAAGAGACTGTCTTTTTTCCACTGTATATTTTTTCCTGTTTTTTCGAAGATTAATTGACCATAGAGTTGAGGGTCCATATCTGGGCTCTCTACTCTGTTCTACTGGTCTATGTGTCTGTTTTTATGCCAGTACCATGCTGTCTTGGTGATCACAGCTTTTTAATAAAGATGCCCTTCAATGGACGAATGGATAAGGAAGATGTGGTCCATATACACTATGGAGTATTATGCCTCCATCAGAAAGGATGAATACCCAACTTTTGTAGCAACATGGACGGGACTGGAACAGATTATGCTGAGTGAAATTAGTCAAGCAGAGAGAGTCAATTATCATATGGTTTCACTTATTTGTGGAGCATAACAAATATCATGGAAGACAAAGGGGTGTTAGAGAGGAGAAGGGAGTTGGGGTAAATTGGAAGGAGAGGTGAATCACGAGAGACTATGGACTCTGAAAAACAATCTGAGGGGTTTGAAGTGGCAGGGATTGGGAGGTTGGGGTACCAGGTGGTGGGTATTATAGAGGGCATGGATTGCATGGAGCACTGGTTGTGGTGAAAAAATAATGAATACTGTTTTTCTGAAAATAAATAAATTGAAAAAATTAAAAAACAAAACAAAACAAAAACACTAAAATTCAATTGCTTTTCTCTTATCCTGGTAAATCAATTTATTTTGGGATTGTCCTTTTATAATGGAGAAAAGGGTATTAACTGCCTTTGAAATGAATGCAATAGTTCTATGAAAACAACCCACAACTATAAATGTTCCAAACTTTACCTCACAAATACACCAATAAATTGAGGGCACAAGCCAAGCCAGCAAAAATCCTAAAATAAGTAAACCCTACAATGTTTCATACTTGGTAATTCTGTAGTTACTGAGAAATTCATTATTTCAGAAAATCTTCTGAACAAAGTATTCTTCTCTATTTTTTTTATCCTATAGATTAAGTCTTTTTAAGTGGCTGGGTAGGGAGTATATTTAACATGTCCAAAAATATTTGATAGAAATGATGTTTGCTACACAGTTTATTAAATGCAAGCTCTGAGGTTCATGGTACAACAGACACTGGAAGGTAACAGGAACATTTTCAGATGTTTTCTCCAGAGAACTTTTTTTTTTTTTTTTTAAGAAGTAAAATAGTGAAGAGGAAAAAAAAATTTTTTTCCCCCTAATAGTTATCAAGATAATGTTGTGATTTTAGGACACAGTACAATTTACCAGTAGAGTAACACATAATAGTCCAAGCCGTGACCAGAGCAACCTTCCTCTGATGAAAAAGAGGAGAAAATCTTGGAACATAAGTATAAGAAAAACAGACATTTAGAATAAACTAAAGTGAAGAATTAAGAAAGGAAAGGGAGAGACTTAGAAACATAAATAAAATAACAAAAATGAAGAAGGACGTAACAGCAATAGCAAAAATCACACTTTTGATTTGGTGTGAGCTAATTAGCCACATTATGACTTATTTATTTCTGGTGACAAGTCATCATTGGGCTTCTGTCTTATATCCCTGTTATTTAGATACATATTCTAATTTGTTTTAATCTTTTGAAAAAAACATTTACTCTGAGTCATTCATTGCTTGTTTGGCAGATTCATTCTTTAATTCTTTAATTCATCCAGATATTTATTAAACATTTATTGGGTTAGTTTAGTATGCCAGGATTAAGTAAAGACTTAGAAATACAGATAGGCATAAGTTACTTTCCTGATGGCCTGATATGGGGACACAAGAATTCATGTAAGGATTTAAAAATACTTCAAAATGCATTTTGATAAAAATATATACAAGAAAATGCAAAGGTAGGATGTTAATGTCAAGCATCTGGACACTTCTTAATACCTCTGTTGCTCTTTGTCAGATCCATATCATCCCTTGCCTGGAGTACTAAAGGAGTCTTGTTAGTAATATCATATCTACTTTTGCCCTGCTACCACCCTCAGAAGAGCAGTCAGAAATGATTCTATAACATAAGCCAGGTCATATGGCTCCAGTGCTCACTGATGGCTCCCACTTTCACAGTCTTTGTAATGAATAATGAAGCCCCTCAGTATCTGGTCTCAACTATTCTCTTCACATTCCTCTCTTGCTCTCCTTGCTTACTATATCCATTCATGCTGGGCAATCTTGTCTCCTGGTCTTTGCTCTAACAGTTCCTTCTGTAAGGGATAATGGCTTAATTTTCTCTTTCTTTTTTCAAATATTTTCTCAAGTCCCACTTTCTTAATGAGGTTTACAATGAGAACCCAATTTAACAAGGCCAAGTGCCCCTGTTCTACGTGTAGTTCTTATTTCCCTTATACGGCCCTATTTTTTTTCTTATTTTCCTATAATGATTTTCATCTCATATACAACTTATATATATCTTATATATAACATGATCTATTTACTTGATTAATGAAAATGCTTTGTTATATTCACCATGCCCTGCCAAGCCCCTACTCACACCCTGAATGGAAATTACAAAGAGCAAGGATTTCCATTTTATCCCAAACATGGAGAATATATAGTAGGCACTTAATAAAATGATTCTGAATAAAAGAATGAAAAGAAAGAGGCTCATTTTACTAGAGGGGAGGTGAGGGAGGGAAATGGAGATTACCCCAAATTAATGATGCATATATTTAGACTGGCAATACTGGTAACTATTTGACAATCATTCATGATGAAAGAAACTCTCAGGCAGAGAAAGTTGTGTGAGCAAAGAAAAAGAGGCAGGAAATAAATATATGGAGATGTGAATCTGCCTATGTCAGAGGGTCAGAAAGCAATGCTCAAGAGCCATGGGAGCCATCTTTTTTTTTTTTTTTTCTGTAAATAATGTTTTCCTGGAACACAAGCATGCCCATTTGTTTAGGTATTATCTATGGCTACTCTCTCACTATTGCAGAAGAACTGAGTACTTGCATCAGGGAACAAATGGCCCTTAAACATTTATTGCCTGGACCTTTTAAGAAAACTTGCTGACCCTTGTCCTAGGAAATAAAGGGTAAGTGAATGCTTTAACCTGGAAAGCACCATGATCAGAATCATGATATGGAAACATTATTCTCTAGTCAGCTCAATTTTCCTAGTTAATCTTTCCCTCAGGATAGCTCACCAGTTTTATATTTTTTGCATGCTTGTGTGTACATGTGTATATTTTTGTCTTGTTATAAAAAGGAAAGCTTCACTCTATACAATATATATCCTTTCTGTTTTACCTTCGAACACAGTCCCTTGGTTTTGTGGATCTTTTGTATAAATAAATAGTTGTTACTATTGACTGAATGGGTAATGCCATGGAATGCATTTAAAATTCATCAAGGACTAGGGTATGATGTGAGATATTTCTATTAAAACACGAAATACCATTTGGCTTCCAACGTAGTTGAGTCATCAGTGTCATAATTTGGGTTCAGTTGGCTTTCCAATCTTCTTTTTATCTTCTTTTGGAGACATTGGATAAAAACAGTATACTTGGAGAGTAAGTTAATTGCTGAGGTGGGCCAAACACAGCTTAATAATGCAAAATGTCTGCTTGAGGGTGAGCTGGAATCATCACACTAATTTCATTTATAAAATTCAAACTGGCAAGAGACTGTACAACACTAATGATAGCCAGTTGCCTAATTAGCTCTGCAACACAGTCTTTCCAATTTATTAAAGCAAAATGAGTCATAGTTATGAACCTGGGGGAACAGATAGCTTCCTGCTAAAAATCTGGTTTAAAGTATGGCTAGGGTTTAATGCTAGATGTAACCTAGTATGTGCAGTCTTCTTCTGCAAATGAGAGCATGCAAGCGATATCTGGAAATTTAAACTATATTAAACAGATAAAAATCTGTGTTTTTATCTAAAACACTGAGCAAATCCAATAATGAGCTGAACATTTTCTCAATAAACACTGATATCTTGTTAAAAAGATTCTTTTTTGTTCTTTAAAAAGTTTCTTTTTTAATTATTTATCTACTGTTTAATTTTTTTTACCCAACTGTTCACTTTGGATTTATTTATGTATTTATTTATTTATTTGTTTGTTTGTTTGCTTTGAGAAATGAAAAAAGTATGAATCTCTTTCAACCAAGTAACTTCTAAGATTTTTTATGATCATTTGTCAGATTTCCTGTCTCTTTAATGTTCATTTATAATTTAGTATATAATCCAAACCCTGAAAGACATGATTATGCTATTGATTTTAAACTTTAGAACCTAGACATTTAATTCCCTGAATATACATGAGATATGTAGGATGGGAAGCATTTCTTCTGCTTTCAGAAGCATCTAGACATCCTACTGTGCAATGAAATATGAAACTATCCAGAAAAGAGGTGGAATGAAGATGAAAGGAGAAACCAACAGTATGGGTGCGGGGAATCTTCCAGATTAGTGCTTCTTGAAATAGGTGACACAATAACATGATATATCAGAGATACACTTTTGGGAATTGCACATAACTCCCAGCCACAAAGCCAAGTCAACCACACATATATGGACATTAACAGCATGGGATGATACTATTGGAAAAAGAGTCTGAGGGCCTATTTTCAACATAAAGTGGCTGTAAGTCTCATGCATACATAGTAGATGATAGATGGAACCAATAATTAAATAATCAAACACCCTGTGGATATTTGACTGTTTTTTGTGAATGAATAGAGAGACACATGCATCCTTAACTAAGTGCTAATTCAAGAGGATGAAGTGAGGTATATTTTCTTTTTCTTTCTTTCCTTTTTTTTTTTTTTTTGAAGTGAGGTATACTTTTGTGCTGTATTTGCAACCCTTTCAAATGAATGCTTTTGAAAATTGACACTAGGATTGTGTGTTATCATTCTATTTAGTTGTTCATCCATAGATCCTGCCTATTAACCTAACTTAACAGAGAAAAGGAAAAAATTAAACAATTTGCTATGTTTTATAACTAACTTAGCATCCCCATGTCTGATGATCAGTAAAGGAACTCTAGCAAGACAAGGAACTCTAGAGAAATCAACAGGTTTTTCTCTGTTGCCTAGGACTACAAGGGATTGTTAACACAGGTCAGATATCCAGTGGTTCTGCAGTTGAATGTAACATGCTACCTTGATTTTTCTTCCGTTAGAGCAGGTTTCCTTTTTAGGAAAACAAATAAGACTTATATGTTTCTTACTAGGTTGGTCACATAGAGATCAACTCATTTCATTATTATTAAAGAACTCACAGAAACCAATTGTATTTATATGTATTTTCAAAATCAGTGGAAGAGTAGAACTTTACTAGAATTTCAGGTCTCAGCTTAAACTTATTCTAGGGCGCCTGGGTGGCTCAGTGGGCTAAAGCCTCTGCCTTCGGCTCAGGTCATGATCCCAACAGTACGGGTGCGGGGAAATCTTCCAGATTAGGTCCTGGAATCGAGCCCCATATCAGGCTCTCTGCTCAACAGGGAGCCTGCTTCCTCCTCTCTCTCTGCCTGCCTCTCTATCTCCTTGTGATCTCTGTCTCAAATAAATAAATAAAATCTTTAAATAAAATAAAATAATTCTAATAATACTTCTGCTACTTCAGAAATTCAGTTCTCTAGATGAAACTTTAAAATTATTGAAAACAATTCTCACTCCTAAATAAGGTTTTGAATTAAGTATTAAAAATTGCAAATAGTATTTACTTTGGTTAAAGCATACCCGCTAAGATGGTGATTGGATTATGCATGTTTAGAGAGAAAACACACGAAAGAAACACCACTCTTTCTTCCACTATACATTTGTTTTTATTTCTAGAAACATCTTACGTGATATTTTAAAATTTTTCAAATTATGTTCACGGCAGGTTGTACAGTGAAAAATTGTAAGCTTTGAAGATTTAGAGTTCTCCAGTGGTTACCAGTTTTGCAGCTTGGAAATAATTGATAAATCATTATAGGTCTTACTTTCCACATCTCTGAAATAGGGATTGAGCACTTAAATTATAGGACTGCTCTAAAGAATAATTGAGATAATGAATGTAAAGCTCCTATGACATAGCGATTATATAAAATAATGTTACCACTCAAATATTGTCATCATCAAATGAAAATATATACAATAATTTACTCAATAATTTATTTACTTAATTTTTTAAAAACAATCTTATTTATTTGAAAGAGAGAGGGAGAAATAATGAGACAGCCACAAGCAGGGGAAGAGGGAGAAGCAGGCTTCTCACTGAGCAGGTGACCCACATGGGGCTTGATCTCAGGACCCTGGGATCATGACCTGAACTGAAGGCAGATGCTTAATTGACTGAGCCACACAGGTGCCTCTACTCAATAATTTACTAAATAGTAAACTTCTATTCCTTTATCATTGTTGAGTCTTTCTGTCATTGTTAACCTAGTAGAAACTTTCAGTGCTTAGCTCAGTTCTGCAAAACATAAACAAACACATACACACACATATTTTTTTTTCTTTAATGTCAGGGGTATTTCACAAAGCACAACACAATATTTTATTTCTGTCCATAGAAGAATCTATGTTAGTGTGCCTTTTACCATTAGCTTTTAATAGAATCTACTTTAAGCAAACCTTTGTTTCTTTCTTGTTTTCTATGCTTTAATTTGGTGACTTTCAAAGTTCCTTCCTTTCTTTTTTTGTAGGCTAGTCTCCCTCCTCCTCTTTCAGGGAATACATTACACAGAACTTTGATATATAAAACTGATGCAAATTAAGCTTTTATTAAAGCAGAAATAATGGATTGGGGTTTCATATTCACTTTCCCTTATTTCCCGCCTGCCCATTTGCCCTCAGCAGTCCTGAGAAACTCAAAAAAAAAACTAGGCAAAAAAAAAGACAGACTAAAAACTGCCATTTTCATCAACCCGGGGGTGCCCTTCCCCTGTGTAGTGCTGGTAGTAACACAAATTGTACCTAATATGGTAATGCAGTGTTGAAGAAATAAAAACACCGAATATCACTTTTACCAGTGCATTCACTGTGCCAACATTTTTCATCTGTCCAAGCTCATCACAGGATCCAGCATGACTCTAGCTTTTTTCTCAGTTATTTGTCTGCTCTCTTAGATTAGCAACCTTGGCCTCCAAATATACAGCTTGAACCTCCTTTGTTAATCTCCATCATATTTCTATAAAGACATTTTTCTAGTTTTTCAAGGTCACTTTGCATACCAGTTCTACATTTTATATAATCCTGCCCTAGTACAGACTGCCTGCCAGTTTGTGATGATCAGGATGAATCTGACCTGATACCAGCTGATCACTAAAACTAATGAAATCACCAAGTTTATCATGTGTTACTGTCTATCATTTATTGTGTGTTTTTTGTTCACTTTAAATTTCATTATGACAATCATATGCAAATAACTGGTTATTTGGTTAGGTTAGGAATACAATTCTTACAGAGAAAAGATGCTTTTCTTCTTCTCCTGCCCATTCACCTCAAAATTATATACAGACAGTGGGGGGGGGGATTATATACAGAGGAGGGACTTGTTCTCAACCAGGAAAGAGGGAAAGCATTAAGATTCATATGGTGTTTAAAGTGAAAACAAACACACATTGCCATCAATTTACTATATCAGTTTTGATCACTAGAACATCCTCTTTGAGAAACTTTAATTACAAATTTTGCATTTTGGAAAGTCATAAGGCATTGCTGGTACTTCTAGTCGTGGCAAATATAAAGTTGTTTCAAATGAGCAAAATTTAGGTTTCTGTCTCTATACCTCATTAGCATTAGCAAGTTCCAGTCTCATAGCAACCCAGATCTGATGATGAACACCTGCCAGCCCAGATGGTTTAGAAAGAAAATTTTTAGCTAAATGGAATAAAGTTTTGTTGTTGAGCTGTCCAAGCCATTATTTAACAGAAATGCTGTGAGAACTCAGAAACACTGTCATTGTAGAATCTTAACAAACCAGTATCTCCAAAGTTGTCATGTTCAATTGCCATCACTTCTGATGTTTAATGCCCCTACTTTTTAAATTTGTGCAAATTATGTATAGTTATTATGTGTCTGTTCCTTTTATAAATAATATTGGTTATCAATTGGTATCGACACAGCAGTGTAGCTAATCAATAGGATCTGCACAATTATGAAACAAGTGCCTGTATTTTTATATTTGCTTTTAGATAAATCCAATCCTGTTTCTTCTAATGAACTGGCTGACATCCAAAAAAACTATCTCCTGAATAGGATCTTAAATAGAAATTGAGTCAACTATTCCAGTTCCATCATACTTTCTCCCATATCTGAAATAAAACGTTACTATCTGTGCCCTTTAGTTGGCCAAAGAAAGCACATGGCAGGGGGAGATGGTTGGATGAGAAACCAAAAGTTCTGGGCTGCTGGTCATTCTTGTTCTGTTGCTCTTGTTTTTATGACTTTATTAAATGATTAAATCTGAATTTTCCTGTCTGCAAAGTAAATATGAGCTAAATGACTGGTTCAGTTTTTTCTAGTGTGGAAATAGAATGTGGTTCATTATTTTTATATATGCATGGTTTCCTTACACAAAAATGAATGACTCAAGACAAAGACTATATTTTATATACTAACCAGTGGCACAGACTTTGAACACAACTGATGCTCAAGAAATACTATTTCCCTTATTGATTTCCCCTTCAGTTAGTGGAATTACAAAGATTATGGATGTGGGCAAAGGATTCATTACTTTTTAGCTCCATGATCTTGGACACCTTACTTAAGCTTATTTAGCTTCTATTTCCTCATTTGTGTTTCAATTGGTAAGGGTGTTTAGCAAATTGACTCACACATTTGGTGTGTATTCAGTATACTTGATTTCCTGTGCTTCTCTGTTCATGGTTGCTAGCACTTAAGTTTGCATAGAGTTGATAATGGGGATGATACTGTGTGTTAATTAAGAAAACCAGGAAGTTTGGATTCAAGGAAGATGGTGGTGGCATAGGAGGACTCTAGGCTCACTCATTCCATGAACACAGTTAGATAACTATCAAATAATCCTAAATACCCCAAAAATAAACCTGAAGACTGATAGAAAAAAAGGGAGAGAATAAACCACATTGACGTAGGTAGGAAGTGTGGAGATAAAATTTAGGGGAGAAACAGCTCATTGGTACTATGGAGGAGAGGGAGCCATGGTTGCAGATAAAGACAAAAGAGAGGAACACACGGGAATGCACATGAAGAGTGCTTCCCCATAGCCATTGGCATGGAAAACAAGAAAGGATGAATTTTGTGAGTTCTTACAACTAGCAGGGCTTAAAGCCAGAATTTTAAAGATCAGGGAGGCTAGGCTGGGAAAAGCCCTGAGGGCACTACACTGCTCCTGGAGAGAAGGCAAGCAAATAACCCAGTGGCAGATAGGTTGGAAACAGCAACCTGAAGAATGCTTGGGACACCATGGGGGCAGATGGAGGAAAAACAAGGTAAGGCCACAGCCAAAGATTTAAGTGAAAAAGATATTAAGTAACATGCCTGATGGAGAATTTAAAGCAGTGATTGTAAGGCCATTCACTGGGCTTGAGAAAAGAATAGAAGACATCAGTGAGACCCTAACCACAGAAAGAAATGAATTAACAACAACAAAAAAAATCAATTTGGAATGCCAGGGTGGCTCAGTGAGTTAAGCATTGCCTTCAGCTCAGGCCATGATCCCAGGGCCCTGGGACTGAGTCCCACATTAGGCTCCTTGCTTGGTGGGGACAACTGCTTCTTCCTCTGTCCCTCCCCCTGCTCATGCTCTCTCTCTCTCTTACAAATAAGTAAAGTCTTAGGGAAAAAAAATAATCAATTGAGATGGAGACTGTAATAAATGAGATTAAAAACACAGCTGGTACACACTCCAAACCCTGAAAAACAGGGTGGAAGAAGCAGGGTGGAATGAATTAATGACATAGAGGACAAAAGAAACAGAAAGCAATGAAGCTGAATAGAAGAGAGAAAGAATTATATAAAACAAGAACAGACTTAGGGAACTCAGTGATTCCATCACATGTAATAGCATTTGTATTATAGGAGTAACAGAAGAAGAGAGAAAAGGGGGCAGAAAAATTTGAAGAAACAATAGCCAAAAACTCCTCTAATCTGGGGAAGGAAACAGACATCCAGATCCAGGAAGAACAAAGAACTCCCATCAAAATCAACAAAAGCATACCAATACCAAGACATATCATAATTAAATTTGGAAAATATTGTGATAAAGAAAAAAATCTTTAGAGTAGCAAGAGAAAAGAAGTCATTAACTCAGAAGGGAACACTCCTAGGGCTAACAGTATTTTTCAACAGGAACTTAGCAAGCCAGAAGAGAGTAGCATGATATATTCAAAGTTCTGAATAGAAAAAATTTGCAGCAAAGAATACTCTATCCAGCAAGACTATCACTCAGAATAGAAGGAGAGATAGAGTTTTCCAGACAAACAAAAATTAAAGGAGTTTGTGACCACTAAACCAGCCCTGCATGCAAGAAATATTCAAGCGGACTCTTTGAGTGCAAAGGAGAGATCAAAGGTGATAAAGACAAAGGATCAGAGAATATCTCCAGAAACAATGACAAAACGAGTAGTAAAATGGCAATAAATCCGTATCTATCAATAATTACTTTTAGCGCCACCTGGGTGGCTCAGTTGGTTGACCGACTTTTGGTTTCAGGCCAGGTCATGGTCTCGGGATCATGAGACAGAGCCCCATGTTGGGCTCTGCACTTAGCAGGGGTCTGCTTGAGATTGTCTCCCTCTCCCTTTCCTCTGCCCTTCCCTCTCTCTTTCTCAAAAATAAATAAATTTAAAAAATAATCATTTTGAATATAAATAGAATACACACACCTATCAAAATACATAGGGTGTCAGAATGCATAAAAAAACAAGACCCATCTATATGCTGTCTATGAGAGACTCATTTTAGACCTAAAGATACATGCAGTTTGAAAGTGAGGCAGAGGAGAAACATTTGCCATGAAAATGGATGTCAAAAAAAACTGGGGTAGCAATACTTATGTTGGACAAACTAGACTATATTTTTAAATCTGTAAAAAAAAATTATTTATTTATTTATTTGAGTTGGGGTGGGGCAAGGAGAGAGACAAATATAATACCAGCTGATCATGAAGCCCCATGTGGGACTCAATCTCCCAAACCTGAGATTGTGACCTGAGCCAAAAATCATGAGTCAGGTGCTTACCCAATTGAGCCACCCAGGTACCCTGACAAAGTAGACTTTAAAACAGACTAAAAAGGGACAAAGAAGGATATTATATAATCATAAAGGGGACAATCCAACAAGAAGATATAATAATTCTAAGTATTTATGCACCCAACATGGGAACACTCACATATATAAAATAATAACAAACATACAGGAACATACATGATAATACAATAATAGTAGGGAACTTTAACACTCCACTGATATCAATGGACAGATCATCTAAACAGAAAATAGACAAGAAAACAGTGGCTTTGAATGACACACTGGACCAGATGGACTTAACAGATATATTCAGAACATTTCATCCTAAACCAGCATAATACACATTCTTTTCAAGTGTTCACAGAGCATTCTCCAAAATAGATTACATATTAGGTCACAAAACAGGCCTTAACAAATACAAAAAGACTGAAATCACACATGCACCTTTTTTGACCCCAATGCTATGGAACTTGAAGTCAACCACAAGGAAAAAAATAATTGGAAAGACCACAAATACATTGAGGATAAACAGCATGCTACTAAACAATAAAACATCCAGGAAATAGAAAAGAAATAAAAATACATAAGAACAGAAGAAAATGAAACACAGTGGTCCAAAATCTTTGGGATGCAGCAAAAGCAGTCCAAAGAGGAAATCTTATAGCAATACAGGCCTACCTCAGGAAACAAGAAAAATGTCAGATATACGATCTAACCTTACACCTGAAGGAGCTAGAAAAAATAACAACAAATGAAGCCTGATGCCAGCAGAAGGAAGGACATAATAAAGATTAGAATGGAAATAAATGTTATGGAACCTAAGAAAACAGTAGAATAGGTCAATAAACCTGCAACTGGTTCTTTGAAAAGATGAGTAAAATTGATAAACCTCTAGCTAGACTTATCAAAAAGAAAAAAAGAAAGCACCCAAATAAATAAAATCACAAATAAGAGATGAGAAGTAACACCAACACTACAGAAATACAAACAATTTTAAGAGAATATTATGAAAAACTGTGTGCCAGCAAATTGGACAACCTAGAAGAAATGGGTAAATTCCTAGAAACATACAAAACAGGAAGAAATAGAAAACTTGAACAGACTGATAGCCAGCAAAGAAACTCAATAATTAAAAAACTCCCACCAAACAGAAGGCTAGGACCAGATGTCTTCACAGGTGAATTATACCAAACATTTATTTATTTCTTTTTTTTAAAGATTTTAATTTATTTATTTGACAGAGATCACAAGTAGGCAGAGAGGCAGGCAGAGAGAGCGAAGATAGCAGGCTCCCTGCTGAGCAGAGAACCGGATGCAGGGCTCAGTCCCAGGAGCCTGGGGTCATGACCTGAGCTGAAGGCAGATGAAGCCATCCCCACCCAGGTGCCCTCTACCAAACATTTAAAGAGGAGTTAATACCTATTCTCAAAGTATCCCAAAAAGTAGAAAAGAAAGGAACACTTCCAACTTCATTCTATGAGGTCAGCATTACCCTGATACCAAAACCAGATAAAGACTCTCTTGAAAAAGAGAACTATAGGCCAATATCCCTCATGAACATAGATGCATTTTGTATTCTTTGGGTAAATACCTAGGTGCACAATTGCGGGATTTTAAGGTAGTTCTATTTTAACTTTTTTGAGGAACTTCCATATGGTTTTCTAGAGCAGCTGTACCAGTTTCCTACCAGCGGTATAAGAGGGTTCTTTTCCCTCCAAATCCTCACCAACACCTGTTGTTTCCTGTGTTGTTAATTTTAGCTATTCTGACAGGTGTGAGATGATATCTTATTGTAGTTTTGATTTGTATTTCCCTGAAGATAAGTGATGTTGAGCATCTTTTCATGGGTCCGTTGGCCATCTATCTGGATGTCATACTTGGAAAAATATCTGGATGAGCAATACTTTATTTATACATTCACCTACTAAAAGGCATTTAGCTGCTTTCAACTTTTGGCAGTTATGAACAAAGCTGTAATCTGTGTGCAGGTTTTTGTGTGGAGTCCTCAACAATTTTCTTTTTATTGGAGCACAATTAATATACAATATCCTGTTAGTTTCAGGTGTACATCACGGTGCTTTGATATTTTATACATTATAAAATAATCCCCATGATAAATCCAATTTTAAGGATCCATAAATTGGTAAAAGTACCATCAGTTTTGGCTGTATTATTAATATTCCCCTTGTATTAGAGTTTACCAGAGAAACAAAAACCAATAGAATGGAACCAAGATATGCGTGCGTGTCTTATTAGGTATTCAACTAATCGAATGGTAACTGCTTATGGATGATAATCTGCCTTACTTGATGTTTACTGGTTTAAATGTTAACCACATCTAAAAACTACCAAGAAAAGTGTCAAAAGATATTCCGGAACTAAATAGGCTGATTCTATAGTTTATGTGACTGAAAATAAACAATAGCTAAACATTCTGAAAAAGCAGACAAATGAAAAGACTTATACCAGGAGACAATTAAAACATGGGGACCTATCACATAAGCGAGGCAACAAATCTATGAGTCATAAGAAACACATGAATCAACTAAAATATATACAGTAATTTAATAATATTTAAAATAACTGGTTTATTGGGCCTAGGGGGAAATAGAAGACAAATGTTGGCATTTGCAATGTCTATGGAGCTTATATGGTATAGATTTAATAGTAATTTTTTAAATTAAGGAGTATTTGGCTTTATTTTAAATATTTTTAAAAATGACAAGTGAAATTCAGCTAATTATTAACTCAAGTCATCCTGTAAAAGCCAGAAGGCATCTACCATAGCTCTTGAGGAAATACCAAATTTTAGTTGTCCCAGAGGAAATGATTGAAAAGTCAGGCCCAAGATAGATTTGCAAGAGTGGTAAAAATGCAAAGGAGATGGTTTGCCCAATCTCAGTTTCTAAGAGACTGTAGCAGGAAAATGGTAGAACCCTGATACCTAAGATAAAGCCATGTGTGAATGAACCTAAAAAACCTTGAACCCTAGATCTCCCTGAACTAACTGAATTGACAGAAACTGCCGCCTTCTTTTGCAAAGGGAAATCTCTTTATTCTTCGTGGCCCTTGACTTGTAAGATAAAACTTATCTTTATTAGTCACACCTAAACAGGTTAATATAAGCCCTGCTCCAGGAGGACCTAATGCCAAAGAAATCACAAGACTTGGGTAATACATTCTAGAACCAGTGGAACCAGTGTAACTGATATTGGAATAGATCTTCAAGATATTTAATTGGGGAATAGGATGTAAGACTCAATGGCAGGAGTTTGTTTACATGGGCAGTTCATCTACCACCTGATGTTCAGTGTTCTGGCAAGACCATGTGGACAGAGTTTGTTGTGATGGCTCCTTAAAGCTTGGACAAAATAATGGCTGAAACTTGGATGTTACTGAAACTTGGAGAAATGGCAGGGCATTTTTGACGTAGTATTGAGAAAAGGGCCAAAGGCCAGAGAGGCAGGAATATTAGAATAGACTGTTATTCTAGAATAGAAAGCTTGCCACCTTATTGAGTTCTCCTAAAGGATGTGTGTGTCACTAAGGCGCATAGAAATGCCCGTTTTCTTTTTTCTTTTTTAAAAATTTATTTTATTTTTTCAGTGTTCCAAGATTCATTGTTTATGCACCACACTCAGTGCTCCATGCAATACATGCCCTCCTTAATACCAACTGCCAGGCTCACCTAAACACCCCCCCCCCACAAAACCCTCAGTTTGTTCACAGAAATGCCCTTTAAGGGAGGTACCAGGTTATTAGAGAAATTTGTGGTGGTTGTCCTTCAGGCTGGAGTTAATGGTAGGATTTGTTGTTGTGGAACTGGGATACCTAGTATCAGCAGAATGATGGAATTACAAAATGGTAAAAACCAAATTACAGTATTTAAATATCAGAGGCAAAGTGGATACAATTACTTTAGTGAGAAGCAAAGCCAGAAGGACAATCAGGAAGACTTAACAATTAGGGTCTTTGTATTAACTAATATGATGTTCCTTGGGTTAAGAAAGATGGACCACTGGCAAGGGTGTGAGGGTAATATTGGGTATAAAAAGTCAACTGTAGAGCAGAAGACTGAAAGCTGCTACAATGGAAAATTGTGGCCCTTGCCCAGGCCAATTCAAATGAAATTCACAAATCCAGAGCCCATTGATTGAAAAAGAAGCTTGGAAGCCTTGAGCAAGGACCCTATAACAATTCTGAAAATATATACAGTAGAATTCCTTCCCCTACAAGACCTGTGGCTATTTACAGGTCTGTTTGATCTAACATTGATACCTGGGAAACGAAAACCCCAATTAGAAGAAGAGTTTATGGGAGTAAGTTTGAAATAAAGTGTTGGGCATATCTGCTTTGTAACATTTCTAAGAGTTTCCATGGATATATTTTGTGATTGTTACCCCAGTCTTGTAATGTGTATTTGGAATTGATATGCTTAGCAGCTGGCAAAATAATCACATTGGTTTCCTGACTAGAGAAAGACAGTATTTGAAATGCCAAGTGGAAGCCCCAGAAACTACTGGAAACTATCCTGCCCTGCCAAAATAGTAAATCAGAAGCAAGGATGCCTTCTGGAAAGAAAGGGCAGGGGTTTCCATATCATTATGTAATTAACCTTTATAGTCCTTCCAAAAATGAGATCGATAATGGTCAATGAAGATTGACAATCATCAATTTAACCTGTTGGTGGCCCCAATTTCAGCTGCCATGTTAGATGTTTATTTTATTATTTTTTATTTGAGCAGATAATTAAAACCTCTGGTACTTGGTATATGGTCATTGATCTGGCAAGTGTTTTCTTCTTGATCTTCATCAATAGGGAAAATCAGAAGCATTTTGCCTTTATACAGAGATAGCAATGCTCAGTTCCTACCCTACCTCAAGGATATATGTTCTTCTTCTCTGTCATTATACTGTCCATTGGGATGTCAGTTACTTTAATGTTTCACATACATTGTCCTAGTTCACTACATTGATGACAGCATATTAATTGAAACTGATGAGAAGAAAGAGACAGTTACTCTAGATGCCAACAATAAAAATATATATGCCAGAATATAGGACTTCAGCCCATAAAGATTCAAGGATCTGCCACATCAGTAAAGTTTTAGGGTCCAGCAATCTAGTCATTGAAATGGGTCTTCTAAAGTTAAAGACAAATTGTTTATATTTCACCACTTTTCCCCACTATGGAAAGCTACAGGCTTTATTTGGCCTCTTCAGCTTTTTGAAGCAGCACAAAATGAATTTTAGAAAAGAGCTTAAAATCATTGGTTAGGTAATATGGAGGGCTTATAGCTTTGACTAGTGCACAGAGAAAGACAAGTGTTATGTACTGAGTCTAGGCTGTAGTGCCCCTGCTTTGCCACTATGACTGGCAGAGCCAACGGTGTTAGGATCTTTAGAGGACTGTGATGCTCTTTGTTCTTTGACAATACCTAAAAGAAAGTAATAGCCCAGACCATGCTTTCTACTGCTACCTGAGTGCTACTGAGCCCTGATAGAGACTAAGCAGCTGATCACGGGACACAACATGTCTAAGTGGCTTGAGTTACCCGTCATGAGCTGCATTATCAAATTCAGAGTTATGAAGTTGAACCAGACTACCACAGTCCATTATTTGATGAAAATGCTATGTTTAAGTTTGGGCCTCAGGAAATCTAGCAGACATAAGTAAACTTATAGAACTAGAAGGTAGAAAGGTGGTTGCCAGGTATTGGGAGGTGAAAGAAAATGGGAGATGTTGGTCAAAGGGTACAAACTTGCAAATATAAGATGCATATGTTCTGGGGATCTAATGTATAGCATGATCATTGTAGTTACTAATGTACTGTAAACTTGACATTTACTAAGAAAATAAATATTAAGTGTTCTCAACCCTCCTCTGTGCCCCCCCCACACAAGTAATCATGTGAGGTGATGAGTGAGTTAACTCTTTTGGTAATCATTTTACAATGTATACATATATCAAATTATCATGTTGTATATCTTAAATATATACATAATTTTTGTCAATTATGCCTCAATAAAGCTGGAAAAAATAATATAGCCCAATTAAAAAAAATACAAAATATGTTCAACCTCACCCAAGAGGGTAGCATGCTTTAACTCCATAGAAACAGAAGCTCCTTTGCTCAGCTCCTCTGGTCTTCAAGCTATATACCTCTGAATCTGCCTGTTCATTTGCATCCTTTATAGTATATTTTATAATATATTGGTAAATGTAAATAAAGTGATTCCCTGCGTTCTACGAGTCATTATAGAAAATTATCCAACTCAAGAAGAGAGTTGTGGGAACCTCTGATTTTTAGCCAAGTTGAATAGCAGGATGGATAACCTGGGAACCCACTACTTTTGATTAGCATCTGAAGTGGGGGAAAGCCTTTTTAGACTGAGCCCTTTACCTGTGGGGTTTGTCCTAACTCTGGGTAGTTAGTGCCATAATTGAATTAAATTCTTAGGACACCGAGGTGGTATAAGTTTCTGGATATGGAAAACCTAGAGTTTGGTGTCAGAAGTTCTGTGAGTGGAGAAACAGTTTTTCTTCAGAGATTAAAAGAATGAAAAGGAATTATGCCATATATGTGAATCTCAGCTTAGAAATGACATGTTGTAACTTCTGATCACATCTCATTAGCTGAAGCAAGTCACATGGGCTGGACCACAAGGGCTTTGGAAGAGGTGAATATTTGTTGAGTGTATATATATATATATATATATATATATGTTGAGTTTATATATATATTTGTTGAATTATAAACTAACTTAAAAGACTTGTATGAAATATGACTTAGCGATCTCTACCAACACAGTTTCAGAAATGTCATTCCTAGGATTTTATCCTACAGGTATATAGCACAAGTATAAAATTGTATCAATAGGTGATTTGTAAATCAAATTAAGTTACCTCAATTCTATAAATCTATACAGCTCATCAAAAATAATGAGGCAGCAGCATTATACATACACTGGTGGAAGGATCACCATGATATACTGTGAGGTATAAAACCAAGGTACAGAACAGAATACACAGTTGCTATAATTGCAGAAGAAAATATAAATATTCCTGAAGTATATATACTATCTGTAGGAGGACTTTTAGAATCTGGCAACTGCAGTTACTCCAATGAGGGAAAATGAGTGGCTGGGGAGAGTAAAAGAAAAACTTTTTTTTTTTCCTGTATACTGTTTTATTACTATTGGTTTGGTACAAGGCACACTTTACTCACTTAAGAAAGATAAAGGGGTAATATACACGTTAGAAACATAGAATTATCAATTTTTTCTGATCTGGAGTTGATCTGTGTTGCATTTTCTGTGTGACATTTATGTCCTTCTCTCTCCCTCAGTGAAGCTACGGGTGCTCTTAGAAAATTCAACACCCTGTGAAAATAATTGCATTAGGTAATCCTGGTTCTTTCTCAAAACTGCTTCATTCTGCTTGTTCCTTTGTGAATTCATGTACTTCTCAACTCCTTAGTTTTTTTCCTCTCTGATCACCCCTTATAAAAGGACGTTTTGCCTTGCTATGGAAGTTCCTCAACTCATGTACATTGCTTTTTTAGACACTTCACAACTACAGTAAGCACTGCATTTTTTTTTTTTTTTTGCTCTTCTTGGGAGGGTTTTATTCTTCTTTTTTTAAATTATGTTATGTTAGTCACCATGCAGTATATCATTAGTTTTTTTATGTAGTGTTCCATGATTCATTGTTTGCATATAACAACAAGTGCTCCATGCACTACGTGCCCTCCTTAATACCCATCGCTGGGATAACCTATCCTTCCACCCCCCATTCCCTCTAAAACCCTCAGTTTGTTTCCCAGCATCCAGAGTCTCTCATGGTTTGTCTTCCCCTCCGATTCCCACTCCCTTCATTTTCCCTTCTTTCTCCTCATGTCTTCCATGCTCTTCCTTACATTTCACAAATAAGTGAAACCATATGGTAATTGACTTCTTCTGCTTGATTTATTTCACTTGTATAATCTCATCCATTTCTGACTATGTTGATGCAGAAGTTGTGTATTCATCCTTTGTATTGGCTGAGTAATATTCCATTGTATATGTGGACCACATCTTCTTTATTCATTTATCTGTTGAAGAGGATCTCAGCTCTTTCCACAGTTTGGCTATTGTGGACATTGCTGTTATGAACATTAGGGTACATGTGGCCCATATTTTCACTACATCTGTATCTTTGGGGTAAATACCTAGTAGTGCAATTCCTGGATCATAGGATAGCTCTATTTTTAAGTTTAAAAAAAATTTATTTACTTATGTGACAGAGAGATCACAAGTAAGCAGAGAGGCAGGTAGAGAGAGAAGGGGAAGTAGGCTCCCTGCCGAGCAGAGAGCCTGATGTGGGGCTCGATCTCAGGACCCTGAGACCATGACCTGAGCTGATAGCTGAGGGTTAACCTACAGAGCCACCCAGGTGCCCTATTTTTAACTTTTTGAGGAAACTCCACACTGTTTCCCAAAGTGGCTGTACCCACCAACAGTGTAAGGAGAGTTCCCTTTCTTCCATAACCTGTCCAACATTTGTTGTTTCTTGTCAATTTTTGCCATTCTATCTGGTGTAAGGTGGTATCTCAATGTGGTTTTGATTTGAATTTCCCTGATGGCTAATGATGATGAACACTTTTTCATGTGTCTGTTAGCCATCTATATGTCTTCTTTAGTGACGTGTCTATCCATGACTTCTGCCCATTTTTTGACTTACTTGGTTTTTGCGTGTTGAGTTTGAGAAGTTCTTTATAGATCGTGGATATCATGATCTATATCTGTATCTGTAGTGTCATTTGCAAATACCTTCTCCTATTCTGTGGGTTGCCTCTTTGTTTTGTTGACTGTTTCATTTGCTGTGCAAAAGCTTTCTATCTTGATGAAGTCCCAAAGGTTCACTTTTGCTTTTGTTTCCTTTTCCTTTGGAGACGTGTCTTGAAAGAAGTTGCTATAGCTGATGAAAGAAATTGAAGAAGACAGAAAAGGACGGAAAAACATTTCATGGCATGGAATGGAAGAATAAATTGTTAAAATGTTTATGCTAGGGACGCCTGGGCTCAGTTGGTTAAGTGGCTGCCTTCGGCTCAGGTCACGATCCCAAGCGTCCTGGGATCGAGTCCCACATTGGGCTCCTTGCTTGGGAGGGAGCCTGCTTCTCCCTCTGCCTCTGCCTGCCACTCTGTCTGCCTTGCTCACTCTCTCTCTTTCTCTCTCTCTGATAAATTAAAAAAAAAAAAAAGTTAAAAAAATGTTTATGCTACCCATAGCAATCTATACTTTCAATACCATCCTGATCAAAATAAAAATGGGATTTTTCAATGCACTGGAACAAGCAATCCTAAAATTTGTATGGAACCAAAAAAACCCCAAATCACCAAGGAAATTTTGAAAAAGGAAAAACAAAGCGGGAGACAACACTTTACCTGATATCAAGGTATATTACAAAGCTGTGATCACCATGACAGCATGGCACTGGCACAAAAACAGACACACAGATAACAGAACAGAATAGAGAGCCCAGAAATGGACCCTCAACGTTTGGTCAACTAATCTTGGACAAAGCAGGAAAATATATCCACTGGAAAAAAGACAGCCTCTTCAATAAAAGGTGCTGGGAAAACTGGACAGCTATATACAGAAGAATCAGAAGAATGAAAGTCTACCATTCGCCATACACAAAAATAAACTTTAAATAGATGAAAGACCTCAATGTGAGACAGGAATCTATCAAAGTCCTAGAGGAGAACATAACATTTTTTTTTTAATTGTTTATTCCATTGCTATTGCATTTTAGGAAACTGTTAAAGGAAAAAATATTCAGATATTTCTTAAGGAAGACAAAGAGGATTTAATTTAAAAGGGACTTTATGAAGTTGGAGTTTTGCATTAGGAGACAGTGATTGTGCTCAATGCCTAACCAGACAGAATCACCGATACCTATGCTCTCCAGGCAGAATATGGGCTCCCCTCCTGTCTGGGACAGGTGATCCCTTATTCTCTGGAATCATATTGAAGAACAGGGGATGATTAAAATGTCTTCTAAGAAGAGTTTTGGTGACCCATGGGAGGGAAGGAGTGCTGATAAGTAGTTGCTACAAAGTGTAAATTCATTTTGAAAGTCTTTATTCTCCTATATAAAATACAGTCCTTTTTGAATTCCAACTATAGTTAAGCCATACAGTGAGCACTCAGGTAAGAAATAGATTCTGCAGAAAAGAGAAGGAGCAAAAAATGTTCTCTTAGGCAGTGGGATAAAGTATATAACTGCAGTTTGCACAGCAACTCTGATTTCCCCAAGAGCAGCTGGTAGATAGTACACAATACACCACCAGGGCATTAAATATGCTTTATCATACAGTAGTTATAAATATAATCCAATTAGGTAACTGCTTAGATCCCTTAGTCTCAGTGGAGAAAGAAGATTGTCTGAAACTGTTTATGAACTCTACATAACCCCTCATCTCACCACATAATGTAATACTCACTTTAAGCTCCACTGCCCACACCCACCACTATATACTGGAGATTCAAGAAGAATCTGGGGGGTGAAATTCTATCTTCATTTATGTAATTGGAAGACACATGGTGAGCATTTGCTCTAGGGGAAGGGAGTAACTCTGCCTCCTGGTTCCCACTGATAAGCAGAACTAATCACTAGGAAGAAAGTGAAAAACTAACCAAAACAAACAAACAAAGAAACAAACAAAAAAACAGAAAAAAAATCCAAACTACAGAATGAGTTTTGGGACAATTTGCCTTCTGGGAGCAAAGGAGTGGAGAATATATCCATTTTTCATTAGAGGTTCATCTAGTCTCTTGGCAAGAAAAGGTAATGAGTCACCAAAATAAAAACTGACAGAGACACCAGCCTCCCTAACCCTGGAAAACCTGGAATAGGCAGTATCCTTCAAGAATAAAAACTGAGCCTTAATGTATAATACAGAGATCTATAAATGACTTTAGTAAACCTTGCATTACAAATGCTCAGCCAAGTATATCACAAAAGGTGAGGGCCATCCTCCTTCACAAAACCTTAGCAGCTAAAAAATAGATCACCGAGCAGCAGATGATGATAAGGACAGCAGAGACACAAACACAAATACTTCTTGAGAGCAAAAGATAATTTTTTTTTTTTAATTCACAGGACTTGTCTTTCAAGTTCAGCTTCAGCATGATGATATTTGAAGAAGCAGAACCAGTTGCTCATGCATTGGAATGTACTTAAGTTTACAGGAGTGGGGAATGTGGTAGTTCAAGCAACTAATTTAAATATTAAAAAATAGCCCTATATTATACTATGGGTTTATGAAGTGGATATAGGATGCAATCTGAGTATTGCCCCAAATTTTCCCTTCCAAGGGATATCTCAGACCTCAAGCATTAATGTCAAATTATCATTAATTCTCAGAGTCTTTAATATTTTTGTTAAGTCACTGAAGTCTTTGTTAAACATGTTATCTAAATCATTGGTTGAAATGGAGCATTATGCCTCCATCAGAAAGGAAGAATAACCAACTTTTGTATCAACATGGACAGTACTGGAAGAGATTATGCTGAGTGAAATAAGTCAAGCAGAGAGGGTCAATTATCATATGGTTTCACTTACTTGTGGAGCATAGGGAGTAACACGGAGGACATTGGGAGATGGGGAGGAGAAGTGAGATGGGGGAAATCAGAGGGGGAGACAAACCATGAGAGACTGTGGACTCTGAGAAACAAACAGGGTTTGGAGGAGACGGGGGTGGGGGGTTGAGTGAGCCTGGTGGCAGGTATTGTGGAGGGCATGTATTGCATGGAGCACTGGGTGTGGTGCATAAACAATGAATTTTGGAACACTGAAAATAAAATAAAATGAAAAAGAATCATTGGTTGACTTACTAGTTGGCTAAGTAAATGATGCTATATGGAGGAGAGGACAGCAGAATTCCAATACAGTAGGTTGGTTGCAAAAAGAAGCAAGAAAAATTCTTTAAAAGTAAGAAAGCAGGAATAGGTTTTTGAAGTCCATTATTGAATAAATAGTAAACTGAAGGTAAAAGAAATCAAGTCTGAAAATTTCAGAAAAACAGTATATAATGTCATTTTCCTTTTACAGTAATACAGCAATACTCCTTTTAGAGTTATACAGCTATACCATACAGTAATACAGCTATAACCAAAAAGATTCTGTAATTTATACTGAGGATAAAAACCAATAAGAAGTTCATGAGTCATAAATGAGGTCATGGTCAAGAGTGCTTAGATGCCATGAGAAGTGACTGAAAATGTGGGACAGTGGTGAGGTGAGGTTTAGGTAGAATGCAACAGTGAAAGAACAAGTACAGAAAAAAATGAATTGTACAGTCTTTCCTTTCTGACATATTTGCCCAGTCACTGACCACATGACAATCTTGTTTTTTTTCAGATACCATGAAGAAAAAGAACATCTGCATATTTGGTGTCATATTTGATCACTGGGGAATACTATTTATCCAAAACTATTTAGAGCTTAGTCAAACCAGTAGCCAGAATTTAAGGGATATAATTTGTTTTAAAGGAAGTGACAGCTGATTTAATCAAAACTGTCTTCATCTGACTGAAAACACAGATATTATTTAGAAAGTCAATTCAAACCTCTGAGACAAAAAGGGATTTTTTAAAAAGATTTTTATTATTTGACAGAGTGAGAGAGCACAAGCAGGCGGAGTGGAGGCAGAGGGAGAAGCAGACTCCTTATTGAACAGGGAGACCAATGTGGGGCTTGATCCCAGGACCCTGGTTCATGACTTGAGTCAAAGGCAGATGCTTAATCAACTGAGCCACCCAGGTATCCCAAGAAGGCATTATTAATAAAAGAATATTTTGAGAAATATGTCCTGGTGGCTTTCAAAACCTAGCTACACTATAAAATCATTTGGAAAGCTTTTTAAAAATACTGGTGACTGAGCCCTATCTCAGAATAATTAAGTGCAAATCTTTGGGAATAAGTTTGGGCCTTGGTATTAAAAAAATCTCCACAGGAAGGAGTCAAGATGGTGAAGTAGCAGGCTGAGACTACTTCAGCTAGCAGAGATCAGCTAGATAGCTGATCTAAAGATTGCAAACACCTACAAATTCAACGGTAGATCGAAGACAAGAAGAACAGCAATTTTAGAAACAGAAAATCACCACTTTCTGAAAGGTAGGACTGGAGGAGAAGTGAATCCAAAGCAACAGGAAGATAGACCCTGGGGGGAGGGGCCAGCTCCCGGCAAGTGGCAGAGCAACGGAGCACAATATCAGGACTTTTAAAAGTCTGTTCCGCTGAGGGACGTCGCTCCAGAGGCTAAACCAGGGTGAAGCCCACGTGGGGTCAGCGTGGCCTCCCGCAGGGTCACAGAAGGATCAGGGGTGTCTGAGTGTCGCAGAGCTTACAGGTATTGGAACAGGGAAGCTGGCTACAGAGACAGAGCCGAGGAGTGAGCTCCCAGCTTGGGGTTACCTTGAACCGGTCGCGGGCTCTGTGAGCTCGGAGCGTGGTCGGAGGCCAGGGAGACGGGAGTAATTGGGCACGGTTCTCTGAGGGCGCACTGAAGTCTCCTCCGGGCTGGAGACTGGGAGGCCATCATTTTCATTCCCGTCCTCCTGAACTCTACAGAAAGGGCTCAGGGGACAAAAGCTCCCGAAAGCAAACCTGAGCGGATTACTCAGCCCGGCCCCCTGGTAAGGGCGGTGCAATTCTGCCTGGGGCAAAGACACTTGAGAATCACTACAACAGGCCCCTCTCCCAGAAGATCAACAAGAAATCCAGCCAGGACCAAGTTCACCTACCAAGGAGTGCAGTTTCAATACCAAGGAGAGCAGCGGAATTCCAGAGGAGGAGAAAGCCAAGTCCAGAACTCATGGCTTTCTCCCCTTGATTCTTTAGTCTTGCAGTTAATTTAATTTTTTTTCTTTTTCATTTTTTTTTCTGTTCTTCTGCTAAATTTTTTTTAACTTTTCGCTTTTCTTTTTTAATGTTTTTTTAACTAGTTTATCTAATATAAATTTATTTCTTTTTTATACTTTTTCTTTATTCATTTTTTTAATTGTTTCTTTTCTTTGCTTTTTTTTTTTTCTTTTTTCTTTCTGAACCTCTTTTTATCCCCTTTATCCCCCCTCACAATTTGGGATCTCTTCTGATTTGGTTAAAGCATATTTTCCTGAGGTTGTTGCTACCCTTTTAGTATTTTACTTGCACCTTGAAATACTCTTATCTGGACAAAATGACAAGGTGGAAAAATTCACCACACACAAAAAAAGAACAAGAGGCAGTACCGAAGGCTAGGGACCTAATCACTACAGACATTGGTAATATGTCAGATCTAGAGTTCAGAATGACAATTCTCAAGGTTCTAGCCAGGCTCGAAAAAGGCATGGAAGATATTAGAGAAACCCTCTCGGGAGATATAAAAGCCATTTTGGGAGAAATAAAAGAACTAAAATCTAACCAAGTTGAAATTAAAAAAAGCTATTAATGAGGTGCAATTAAAAATGGAGGCTCTCACTGATAGGATAAGGCAGAAGAAAGAGTTAGTGATATAGAAGACCAAATAACAGAGAATAAAGAAGCTGAGCAAAAGAGGGACAAACAGCCACTGGACCATGAGGGGAGAATTGAAGAGATAAGTGACACCATAAGACGAAACAACATTAGAATAATTGGGATTCCAGAAGAAGAATAAAGAGAGAGGGGAGCAGAAGGTATACTGGAGAGAATTATTGGGGAGAATTTCCCCAATATGGCAAAGGGAACAAGCATCAAAATCCAGGAGGTGCAGAGAACCCCCCTCAGAATCAATAAGAATAGGCCCACACCCATCACCTAATAGTAAAATTTACAAGTCTTAGTGACAAAGAGAAAATCCTGAAAGCAGCCCGGGAAAAGAAGTCTGTAACATACAATGGTAAAGATATTAGATTGGCAGCTGACTTATCCACAGAGACCTGGCAGGCCAGAAAGAGCTGGCATGATATATTCAGAGCACTAAACGAGAAAAACATGCAGCCAAGAATACTATATCCAGCTAGGCTATCATTGAAAATAGAATGAGAGATTAAAAGCTTCCAGGACAAACAAAAACTGAAAGAATTTGCAAACACCAAACCAGCTCTACAGGAAATATTGAAAGGGGTCCTCTAAGCAAAGAGAGAGCCTAAAAGTGGTAGATCAGAAAGGAATAGAGACAATATACAGTAACAGTCACCTTACAGGCAATACAATGGCACTAAATTCATATCTCTCAATAGTTACCCTGAATGTTAATGGGCTAAATGCCCCAATCAAAAGACACAGGATATCATAATGGATAAAAAAACCAAAACCCATCTATATGTTGCCTACAAGAAACTCATTTTAAGCCCGAAGACACCTCCAGATTTAAAGTGAGGGGGTGGAAAATAATTTACCATGCTAATGGACATCAGAAGAAAGCAGGAGTGGCAATCCTTAATATCGGATCAGTTAGATTTTAAGCCAAAGACTATAATAAGAGATGAGGAAGGACACTATATCATACTCAAAGGATCTGTCCAACAAGAAGATGTAAATCTTAAATATCTATGCCCCCAACATGGGAGCAGCCAATTATATAAACCAATTAGTAACAGAATCAAGGAAACACATCAACAATAATACAATAATAGTAGGGGACTATAACACTCCCCTCACTGAAATGGACAGATTATCCAAGCAAAAGATCAACAAGGAAATAAAGGCCTTAAGTGACACACTGGACCAGATGGACATCACAGATATATTCAGAACATTTCATCCCAAAGCAACAGAATACACATTCTTCTCTAGTGCACATGGGACATTCTCCAGAATAGATCACATCCTCGGTCCTAAATCAGGTCTCAACTGGTATCAAAAGATTGGGATCATTCCCTGCATATTTTCAGACCACAATGCTCTGAAGCTCGAACTCAATCACAAGAGGAAATTTGGAAAGAACCCAAATACATGGAGACTAAACAGTATCCTTGTAAAGAATGAATGGGTCAACCAGGAAATTAAAGACGAATTGAAAAAAAATCATGGAAACAAATGATAATGAAAACACAATATTTCAAAATCTGTGGGACACAACAAAGGCAGTCCTGAGAGGAAAATATATAGTGGTACAAGCCTTTCTCAAGAAACAAGAAAGGTCTCAGGTACACAACCCAACCCTACACTTAAAGGAGCTGGAGAAAGAGCAAGAAAGAAACCCTAAACCCAGCAGGCGAAGAGAAATCATAAAGATCAGAGCAGAAATCAATGAAATAGAAACGAAAAAAACAATAGAACAAATCAACGAAATAAGGAGCTGATTCCTTGAAAGAATTAATAAGATTACTAAACCTCTGGCCAGACTTATCAAAAAGAAAAGAGAAAGGATCCAAATAAATAAAATTATGAATGAAAGAGGAGAGATCACAACTAACACCAAAGAAATACAGACAATTATAAGAACATATTATGAGCAACTCTACGCCAACAAATTTGACAATCTGGAAGAAGTGGATGCATTCCTAGAGACATATAAACTACCACAACTGAACCAGGAAGAAATAGAAAGCCTGAACAGGCCCATAACCAGTAAGGAGATTGAAACAGTCATTAAAAATCTCCAAACAAACAAAAGCCCAGGGCCAGACGGCTTCCCGGGGGAATTCTACCAAACATTTAAAGAAGAACTAATTCCTATTCTCCTGAAACTGTTTCAAAAAATAGAAATGGAAGGAACATTTCCATTTACATAAAAACTTCCATTTTATGAGCCCTGCATCACCTTGATCCCAAAACCAGACAAGGATCCCATCAAAAACGGGAACTACAGACCAATATCCTTGATGAACACAGATGCGAAAATTCTCACCAAAATACTAGTCAATAGGATTCAACAGTACATTAAAAGGACTATTCAGCACAACCAAGTGGGATTTATTCCAGGGCTGCAAGGTTGGTTCAACATCCACAAATCAATCAATGTGATACAACACATTAATAAAAAAACAAGTACCATATGATACTCTCAATAGATGTTAAAAAAATCATTTGACAAAGTACAGCATCCCTTCCTGATCAAAACTCTTCAAAGTGTATGGATAGAGGGCACATACCTCAATATTATCAAAGCCATCTATGAAAAACCCACCACAAATATCATTCTCAATGGAGAAAAACTGAAAGCTTTTCCGCTAAGGTCAGGAACACGGCAGGGATGTCCATTATCACCACTGCTATTCAACATAGTACTAGAAGTCCTAGCCTCAGCAATCAGACAACAAAAGGAAATTAAAGGCATCCAAATTGGCAAAGAAGAAGTCAAACTATCACTCTTCACAGATACTATATGTGGAAAACCCAAAAGATTCCACTCCAAAACTGCTAGAATTTGTACAGGAATTCAGTAAACTGTCAGCATATAAAATCAATGCACAGTATTCAGTTGCATTTCTATACACCAACAAGACAGAAGAAAGAGAAATTAAGGAGTCAATCCCATTTACAATTGCACCCAAAACCATCAGATACCTAGGAATAAACCTAACCAAAGCGGCAAAGAATCTATACTCAGAAAATTATAAAGTACTCATGAAAGAAATTGAGTAAGACACAAAGAAATGAAAAATGTTCCATGCTCCTGGATTGGAAGAAGAAATACTGTGAAAATGTCTATGCTACCTAAAGCAATCTATACATTTAATGCAATTCCTATCAAAGTACCATCCATCTTTTTCAAAGAAATGGAACAAATAATGCTAAAATTTATATGGAACCAGAAAAGACCTCAAATAGCCAAGGAATACTGAAAAAGAAAGCCAACGTTGGTGGCATCACAATTCTGGACTTCAAGCTCTATTACAAAGCTGTCATCATCAAGACAGCATGGTACTGGCACAAAAACAGACACATAGATCAATGGAACAGAATAGAGAGCCCAGAAATAGACCCTCAACTCTATGGTCAACTAATCTTCAACAAAGCAGGAAAGAATGTCCAATGGAAAAAGGACAGCCTCTTCAATAAATTATGTTGGGAAAATTGGACAGCCACATGCAGAAAAATGAAATTGGACCATTTCCTTATACCACACACAAAAATAGACTCAAAATGGATGAGGGACCTCAATGTGAGAAAGGAATCCATCAAAATCCTTGAGGAGAACACAGGCAGCAACCTCTTCGACCTCAGCTGCAGCAACATCTTCCTAGGAACATTGCCAAAGGCAAGGGAAGCAAGGGAAAAAATGAACTATTGGGATTTTATCAAGATCAAAAGCTTTTGCACAGCAAAGGAAACAATCAACAAAACCAAAAGAGAACTGACAGAATGGGAGAAGATAATTGCAAATGACATATCAGATAAAGGGCTAGTGTCCAAAATCTATAAAGAACTTAGCAAACTCAACACCCAAAGAACAAATAATCCAATCAAGAAATGGGCAGACGACATGAACAGACATTTCTGCAAAGAAGACATCCAGATGGCCAATAGACACAGGAAAAAGTGCTCCACATCACTCGGCATCAGGGAAATACAAATTAAAACCACAATGAGATATCACTTCACACCAGTCAGAATGGCTAAAATTAACAAGTCAGGAAATGACGGATGCTGGAGAGGATGTGGAGAAAGGGGAACCCTCTTATACTGTTGGTGGGAATGCAATCTGGTCCAACCACTCTGGAAAACAGCATGGAGGCTCCTCAAAATGTTGAAAATAGAACTACCCTATGACCCAGCAATTGCACTACTGGGTATTTACCCTAAAGATACAAACGTAATGATCCAAAGGGGCACGTGCACCCGAATGTTTATAGCATCAATGTCTACAATAGTCAGACTACAGAAAGACCTTTATCCTATAAATGAATGGATAAAGAAGATGTATATATACACAATGGAATACTATGCCGCCATCAAAAGAAATGAAATCTTGCCATTTGTGACAATGTGGATGGCACTAGAAGATATCATGCTTAGTGAAATAAGTCAAGCGGAGAAAGACAACTATCATATGATCTCCTGGATATGAGGAAGTGGAGATGCAACATGGGGGTTAAGGGAGTAGGAGAAGAATAAATGAAAGAAGATGGGATTGGGAGGGAGACAAACCATAAGTGACTCTTAATCTCACAAAACAAACTGAGGGTTGCTGGGGTACAGGT
>NC_081562.1:95049606-95071134 GCF_022355385.1 Mustela nigripes
TAGTGAAATAAGTCAAGCGGAGAAAGACAACTATCATATGATCTCCTGGATATGAGGAAGTGGAGATGCAACATGGGGGTTAAGGGAGTAGGAGAAGAATAAATGAAAGAAGATGGGATTGGGAGGGAGACAAACCATAAGTGACTCTTAATCTCACAAAACAAACTGAGGGTTGCTGGGGGGAAGGGGGTTGAGAGAAGGGGGGTTGGGTTATGGACATTGGGGAGGTTATGTGCTATGGTGAGTGCTGTGAGTGTGTAAATCTGGTGATTCACATACCTGTACCCCAGGGGATAAAAATATATTATATGTTTAAAAAAAAAATTAAAAAACAAAAACAAACGATAAAACCAAAAAACAAATCTCCACAGCTGATTCTGAATTTAATATATATTTATATATATGTAATTTTTTCCAATTTTATTTCTCTTCAGTATTCCAGCATTCATTGTTTATGCAGCACACCCAGTGCTCCATGCAATAAGTGCCCTCCATAATACCCACCACTAGGCTCACCCAACCCCCCATCTCCCCTCCAAAATCCTTAGTTTGTTTCTCAGAGTCCACAGTCTCTCATGGTTTGTTTATTTATTTTAGAGAGCCGGGGGGGGGAGCAGAGGGAGAGAATTCTCAAGCAGACATCCTTCTGAGCACAGAGCCCGCCATGGGTTCCATTCTGGGACCCTGAGATCATGACCTGAGCCGAAATCAAGAGTTGGAAACTCAACCTTCTAAGGAACCCAGGTAACCCTCTCCAGATGATTCAAATGTGTAGTCAGACTTTAGAGACCCTGACTTGAAGATTTTTGTTGCCCACATCCAGTTTTTTTTTTAAAGATTTACTTATTTATTTTTGTTAGAGAGAGAGAGAAGGCATGTGTGCTCATGAATGGGGGCAGGTATAGTGGGAGAGGGAGGGAATCTCAATCAGACTTCATACTGAGCTTAGAGCCTGAGATCATGACCTGAGCTGAAACTGAGAGTCTGACACTGAACCTACTAAGCCACCCGGGCACCCTGCTTACATCCATTTTTACTTTGTTACACTTGTATCTTCACTGGGACACAGTTGATATTCAAGTTTGTTTCCCTGAGAACTGATCAGCTGTTTTAAGCTGTGATAGATTATATTATTTTATCACAACTCTTTCATTCCTGCCTCCTCTTGCCATTGCTTCTCTGTTAGTGTAGTACACTTTTATATACTATTGACTTCAGTGTTGACTGTATGATTTTCTTTAACTGATAGAACATGGAAATGACACTTGTGCCAGATTTGATCTAAGGTCTTCAGAGGCATAACAAAACTCAGATAACTTAAACCCCCCCCCTCATTAGGAGAGCAAATAGCCATTATTCTTTCATTTTGAATCCAAGAAGGAAGATATGTAAAGGCATACCCTAAGTCAAAGTCCCACTTGGTCTACTTAACCAATGATCTAAAAAAAGTGAAACTAATGCACAAGTATTTGTAAATAATGTATGTATCAAGCAAATAAATATCTAACAAATAAAAGGTATTTACACATTGTAAATAATGTATATATTATTATATAATTACTTATATATAATTATATTATGTAAATAAGATTATTTAATATAATAAATGAAATGAAATGAAATGAATAAAATTATATAATGTAAATAAAAGCTATTTATACATTATAAATAATGTATGTAACAAGCAATATCTAGCAAATAAAAGGTATTAAAAAGGGTATTAAATAAGTTTTTATGCAGGATTTTTTTTTTTAAAGATTTTATTTATTTATTTGACAGAGAGAGATTACAAGTAGGCAGAGAGGCAGGCAGAGAGAGAGAGGAGGAAGCAGGCTCCCCACTGAGCAGAGAGCCCGATGCGGGACTCGATCCCAGGACCCTGAGATCATGACCTGAGCCGAAGGCAGCGGCTTAACCCACTGATCCACCCAGGCACCCTATGCAGGATTTGTTTAAATTTGATGGTAGTAAAAAATTAAAAATCACCAGATTTTAAGTGGTTTAGATAGAATTTAGCTCAATGATTTTAAAATAATGTGATAGAGTTTAAATGGATTAAATGGATTGTATTTCTATGGCCAGTTAAGTTATTCTGCTCATTCTTAAAAAGAATACTGGTACATATGTTTGAATTATGTTTCCCAGTGACCAATCAATAAAGTTTTCATCTAGATAGGTTTGTGGAAAGCATCTCTCTGCTTCATAAGTAAATGTATATGAGAATAAAATGTTAAACTGATTTGGAAATATTACTTGTACTTCTAGCATATTGGCAAATTTTCAGTTAAAACTGAGAAAATTCAACTTATCATTTAGGTGTCTATGTTTTGAGTCACTGGGCAGGTTTTGTCATTAATGTTTAGAAATTACTAATAATGATAAACAGATAATACTCCTCAAGCAATAACTGAGTCAAGACAGAGTTAACAGGTAAAAATTCTTAAAAACATTTTTCATGATGTATTAGTTACACTAAAGCTTTATGATATATTAGGAAAGATAAGAAAATTAGACAAGCAATCATACACATTTTTGAAAGAGAAAATCATAGTAAGAAAGCAAAATATGTCTTAGTCTCAATTTTATGTCTTAATCTCTCTTTTGAAACATTTGCCATGATAAAATATCCCATAATTTACTTTATAAAATGTTTCAGTTCTTTTTAATGTAACCCTTTTCATTTCTAAAATCATTTTCTTAACTTATTTCTTATAATAATTATAAATTATTTTATATCTGTTTTTTGATATCCATCAGTGATTACTAAGGAGTTTATATATAAGGTAGATACTAAAGAAATTATATTTATACAGTGGGTAAAGCCAGATGTAATTATGTTGTCACTTTCTTGTGTTTTGAAACTTGTAGGAACACTTTAGATAAATGCACCCCCCAATTTTTTTAGACTATTAAACTGACATTCATTTGTGATGTTATTATTTGCAAGGGCAAAAAGCGTATAGTAGAATAAGAAATGCCATGCTCACACGAATTGGCTTTGGTGTCCAGATGTCTTTGTGGAAAAAAAAAGTATTAATTTTATAGTATCTTGGGGACCAAGTTGATGCTCCACACATAATCCACAGTGTCACAAATGTCCTTAGTAAACCACACTCCCAAATGCAAAGCCTTCACACTTAATAAAGCAGAATGTCATTCTGTGCTCACTGGGTTGCCAAAAATGCTAGCAGGGTTACCACTATATCACCTATCCTCCCCCCAGAGATAGGAGAAGGTAGATAATTCAAATTAGTTGTAAAGAAAGGCAGTAAGTAGCATTGTGCATTTTGATCCCAGATATTTGAATGTATGTTACATGTTGGCTACAGTCTCATTCCATTCATCAATGCTGTCCTGCTGTAGGTTTGCATGAGACTTTTATTTTTTTATTATTTATTATTTATTTGATTTTTTTTTGCATGAGACTTTTAAAATACATTAATTAGAAGGCTAAGATTCTCCTTCAGTCAATAGATGGTGGCTTATGACTTAATGTTATATTGCTATCCATTTTCTTATGTGTTCACATTTTTTTTTTCATTCACATTCATGAGTTAAATGCAAATTTATGGTGAGCATGTACCAGATTTAGACTCACAAATATAATAATACCAGAAAAGTTATCTTTCTAGGAGGAATATATATTTGATGAGGAAAGGCAGTAAGTCCAAAGGAAGAGGCCAAGTCAGCTCCTCTGTAGGCAGCCAGGGGCAATAAGACATATTACTGATAAGGTATATCTTCTGTTAAGAAAGTGCGGCCAGACTGCTCTGTCATTTTGTGAGTGAGAAGTACTAAAACTTTTCAGTCTCAGATGAGTTGAATAAAGAGACAACCTCAGAATTCTTGATATAGTGAAGGTAAGATATGAGGCAGAAAAATTGTAGCATCCAAGAAAAGTTTATGGAAACCAGGTGTGCTAAGGAATGGAAGAACTAGTAACTCCCATCTAATCAAAGACATCACCTGAATTTAAATAAGAGAGTAGAAGGAAGAAGAGATAGTTAAAGGAGAAAAATGGAGAAGTAGAATATTATTTAAAAGACATGTATTAGGGCACTTATGTATGTTGTACATTTTTAAAAGTTTGACTTTCTATCTTTTCAGGGGCCTAGTGTTTCATGTGCATTCCTCAAAAAAGGCAAAAAAGGAGTACGATGTATTCCTTGTAGACATTATTCTTAAATAAAATGCTATAGAAGAATGGTACAACCCTCAGTCCTCAAGAAGTTTTTCAGCAATAAAATGGACAAGATAGGGCTAGATAAAGTCCGAGTTCTGTTCAGTACTACAATGTGATTATTAGGTGACTAAGAAAATAAATTACTTAATTAATGGATAAAGTATATTAAGACCATTTCATAGTGCTCAGTAAAGAAATTATTCAGGGGTGTCTGTCTCAGTCCATTAAGCATCCAATTTTTTATTTCAGCTCAGGTCATGATCTCATTGGGGAGTCTGCTTGAAATTCTATCCTTTTCTCTCCTACCCCATTTAACCCCACTACACGCCCTTTCTCTCTCCCTTTCTCTACAATAAATGAATAAATCTTTTTTTTTAAAAAGGAAAAGATTCGGTTTAAGTAATCAGGGTCTCAAAAAGACAATTTGCATGACATTCCAACAGGAACTAATATTTGCATGTTTTCTCTGGTCATATTACAAGAAAAACTACAATGATAGGTTTTGCAAAAGGAACTGTGAGAGAAGGCTGTGTTGTAGATTGCTTCATATAAGTGTATGGAAATGTTGTCTATCCCTTTTCACCATATATGGCATTCCGTTTTCTGTACTACCTTTTATTCAAGCCTATTGATGGACTTTCATTCAGTCTTTTGCTATCACAATGAATGGCACAAAGATTAGTGTCATACAAGTCATTTTGTCTTTTCACCAATTCTGTATTTTGAGTACATTTCTAGTCATTAGATTACTTGCCAAAAAGTACAAATACTTGTGTTTTATACACTGGTATTTAGAAAGATGTATAGTTGTGTTCCACTTGTTATCTTTACAACAATACATTGTATTGTACGTATTTTACCTAATATGAAAAATAATACAATAAGCTAGTTTCTTCCTTTTTCCTTATCCCTTCCTTCTCTCAATCTTCAAATTAAAAGTTTTATAATTTTATTTTCATTTGAAACCTATGTAGCAATCAGCAAGTTTACTCTATGCCAATTACTATTTCCAGTCCCACTGCCTTAGGCTAATCTATTTGTACCATATATGACAAGAAAGATAGGAAAGATTTCCTTACATATTCTTTTCTTTTCTTTTCTTTCTTTTTTTTTTTTTTAAGATAGGGAGAGGAAGGGAGGAGGAGAGAGGGAGAGAATCTTAAACTTCGTGGCCAGTACAGAGCCCAAGATGGGGCTTGATCTCACAAACCTGAGGTCATGACTTGAGTCAAAACCAAAAATCAGACGCTCAACCATGTTATCCACCCAGGCACCCCATCAGTACATTTTTATGAAATAATTTGTAGCCTATCTTACTGGGTTAAAAGAGAAAGTGCTGATATTATTTATACCATTCTACCTCATTAGTAAACATGGGTAGTCATAATCATCTCACAGGACTGTTAAAAGACCAGTAAGATATACTAAAAGTATTTTACCTAGGGCTTGACACATGGTAAATATTCAATAAATATGAATATATTCTAATTCATTTTTTAAATAGGAGTGAAAACTGTATTATTTATCCAAATGAATTGTTTAGACATCAAGCATTAAACTGGTTCTTAGCTTATGTTTCACAAGTATAACACACAAAGGAAGAGTGAAGTGAAATCTGAAAGGCTCACATCCTAAACTGACATTTTACAATTGCATATGGTATGACCTATTAATCCTACTAATCCCTAAATCTTCTCACAAGGCACAAAGGATGTACTGTCTACATAATTTAGAATTGATTTATTAATGCTTCTTATTCTTGTATATGGTTCCCTCTGAGCATCAGAATTATTCAGTGATGGCAGTAGAATCAGCCTCATAGGGGTCTGTTTAGATGGCAATGACTTCATGACTACAGTGTTATTTTATGCAGTGGAAAACAATTTATTGAAAATGAAGAAAAATGTAAATGATTCCTGTAAAGAAATTAAATTAATGTTAGGTAGTAGAACACAGATGTTTTGTGTGCCATACCTATGCAACCATGTCATTAAATTCAAATCTCTAATTAACTGACATCTGTTTCCTGTTCAATTTTGAAATGATTCATTAAAACCACTTGCAGAAACAAGTACACTTGTGAAGAAAAAAATGTTCCTGACCTTTTCTCCCCTTCTATTTTTTCCTACCTTATTATTGTTCCTTCAAACTGACTGGCTGACTGACTCAGTGATTCAGAATTAAGACATATCTGACACTCCAAAGCCTATCTATCTTACTTCTTAACTTCAGATCCCGCACAACAAAAGATTCTGTAACAAAATCGGAAACTAAATAATATTAAGTCATGAAAAACAGGTTACTTGGGCAAGATCGTCTAATTAATTTTAGAAGAAAAGCAGATGAGCTAATTTTACACTAGCTTTGAAGCCTAGCTTCTATTATCAAGGAATATTAACATTTCAATTTAATTAAATATAGTTGAGCATCTATCTGTTAGAAAGGTAGCTATGTTGCAGTAGACAAAAAAAGGAGGGGAGTGCTTTGAATAAGATCAAATTTATTCCAATTTCAATTCTGAAACTTATTTTGTAACTTTGGTAGTCTCTCTGAATTCCATTTTGCTTACAGACAAATGGTCATAATATTATGACAAACATCAAGGCAGTGCAGTTAAGAGTGACATTTTGAAACACTGTTATATGTGACACTAGTGTATTATTTATAATAATTCATAAATTAAAACTTTATTACTTTTATTAGTAGGTACACAGCACCTTAAAACATGCTTCCTACATGTTGGCAATTTTCCACACTAGCCAGTCATTTTGCCATGATAAAAGCCAGAAAATTTGTGTTGTTAGCCTCTTTTGTATCTAAAAATGAACATATGTCCTGAATGTTGAAAGCTCAGCTGAGCTGCAGAGAGCTGAGCTGCTAGGTATAGAAGTATTTTCCCCTCTCATTCTTTCATTTTCTTTCATGAAATAGTGCGCAGGTCAGCGGTCAATATGACCAGTGTAGACGTCGGGGATATCTCATTGTTGAGAGACCCTTGAACCAAAGGCCCCTGCAGATGATCGGACCAAAGTGGACAAAGGGAAGGGTGAGGAGGAAGAATCAGGAATTAAAAGGTGCTGAGCACTGACTCAGAATAAAGTAGGGCTTATAATTTTTCCTTCCACTCCTTCCCCCAATAAGGAGGCTTCTGTGAAGTAGCCATATAAACTGGACTCTGAATAAAGGTGCCTGGACTGGGAATGCAGATTTGCATATGAGCATGGACAGCCAGGGGAGCCGGAGTCCTTGACTATAATTCAGTTCAGAGACTACAGCTCACTGCTTGTACACCAAGTCTGGTAAGGAAAGGCAAGCTTGCCCTTGTGCGACTGGCCAGGCAAAGCCTTTGTAATTGCTATGGTTGGTTCTGAAAAATCCCACGTAGAATTTTGGCCTGGAGCTGGACCTCAGTAGGATCCACAGTTAGGTAAATGCGAAGGGCACTTAGATATAGACTTGAGCAAAGTGAAGTGGTCTCATTTGGGTTCTAGCGTGAGGGGGGAAGGTAGCAATATTTCTCCTTTCAAATACTTTTTCAAAGAACCAGCTAGGTGATTTGCTGCAGTAGAAGTGAAGCTCCTTTCCTGATGCCTGACCATCTTCTTTGCTCAGAGCATCCCATGTATGATTTATTCTTATTCTTGGTTCTTGATTCTCTGAACTATCTGGCTATAGTGCCATCCACCAAAGAAGAGTATATGCTAGGGGCACCTTGGTGGCTCAGTGGGTTAAAGCCTCTGCCTTCAGCTCAGGGTCCTGGGATTGAGCCCTGCATTGGGCTCTCTGCCTGCCTCTCTGCCTACTTGTGATCACTGTCTGTCAAATAAATAAATAGAATCTTTAAGGAAAAAAGAAAAAAAGAAGAGTATATGCTAAATCTCAAATGAGGCCTTATGTGCAGTTATCAGCAGACGTCTGTATGTTGAATTCTCTTGTTCTGAATGGCTCTTTATAGTTTCTTCATTTGTTGAGATTTTTTTAGTTTTCTTTTTTTACATTAAAAAATTCTATGTTTATAAATACACAAATGAGGATACATATATATTTTGTTCAAGGCTCAGTATAGTACCAATAAGCTCATAAATACAAACAAAGATATGAAATTACCTCTATTTGCATGAAGTCATCATAAAGAGGCTGATCTTAAAGACAGAATAATTTAAATTCTTGTAACATCTTTTTTTTTTTTTTTTTTACGATTTTATTTATTTATTTGACAGAGAAAGAGAGATCACAAGTAGGCAGAGAGTCAGGCAGAGAGAGAGGGGGAAGCAGGCTCCCTGCTGAGCAGAGAGCCCAATGTGGGTCTTGATCCCAGGACCCTGAGATCATGACCTGAGCTGAAAGCAGAGACTTAACCCACTGAGCCACCCAGGTGCCCCAAATATTAACATCTTATTTAGAGATCTCATATATTTAAAGATAAGTAAAAATAATTCTAAGAAGTGAACAAAATTTGTTGCTTCTTTTCCCAAAGACTTCAAGTTAAAATAGACTGATGTCCTGTCGGAATGATTTCCAAAGGTTTGCAAGCTACCTGGCAAAACGAACAGACAGTAATGATGTAGACTGAATTTGGATTAAATTATCCATTATAGTGGATATTTTAGTCTGGTTTTTTATTGTGCATGTTTAGGAAACTAAGTAGAAACACTTTGATTCTGTAGTGAAATCTTTAGGTAAAATGGACGCAAATACCTAGCTGGTTTGCTATCTGAGCAGGATAGAACACTCTCCAAATTGAATAATTTTATTCTCAGTGACACCAAAGTTTATTTTTCCAACATATGGGAATACCCACTTTGATTCTTTTTTCTATTTTGGAAAGGCTTTCATTTTCCTATTGTCTCCTATTACAATGGAAATTGGCCTGAAATTAAATACTAGTATTTTAAGACAAGTCCTCTCAGAAAGGGGCCAGGAAGAGGTACTGAGAGAAGAGGAATCTTTCAATATCTTTCCTCTGAGAGTCTTGTATTATGACATTAATAATGTATTATGACATTGCATGAAATTATCACCTCCTCCTTCTTTCCAAATTGGTCAGTCATGGCCCCTGTGACTATTTCAAAGTTGAATGCTTCATTGTAGAGCAATGATCATTACTTACATGAAAATTTGTAATAAGAATTGGAGGAAAAAAAGAGAAAAGATAGATTAGATATCGTGTCCTAAATCTGCATCAAACACAAGAAGGAAAATTCCTTTTAGGAACTTGGTCAAGTCTAAGATTTCCTGGGAAATTGGCTTTGCTAAAATATAGCATGGTTTCAGAGATTTAACCCAAATAATCATAATTGGGTCAACATATTTTATACTTTATATCCTTTATTCCTGTTCTCCAAAAATACATAATCCAGTCAGGCTCTAAGAAGCTACATAGCTTGCTGGCAGAGACTTTGAAGGCAAACATTGAGCTTCTTAATTAAAATCTGAAGTTGTATTTTATAAGGCTTAAGTGTTTAGATGGTTTCAAATATAATGTTGGGAAAATTCAAGTAAGAGATATCCCTGACATAAATACTATCTTTGATTCCATAGATATGCTGTTCAATAATATTGGTATGTTCTGTTCTTTGTTGCTTTTGAATTCACTGGATTAGTATGTTAAGGGCATTTCTGATTCTATCCTTGCATTAATGTTGAAACTGGGGCAAAGAATATTTCCTTCTATGTTTTCAGCTTTCATTCTGTCAAATATTGTCAGAATTTGAAAACAAAGAATTAAAAGTTTAATGGAACTAGAATTAAAGAAAAAGGTCCTCTGTAAACTTGAAATCCTACTACCTTATTTCCTAAGCCTTTTCTTTCTTTTGCTGTCTTAGAGGTATTAGAAAAAAAAAAAGGGTTATAAACATATTTTGTAAACCATAAAACTCTACATACTTAAATAAGGTATTATTAATTTCATGTCAAGGTCAACAATTAATAGTTCATCTTCTTGGTTTTTTTTTCTCCACTTCTCCTACTTCATTTATAATGTCTAAAAATCCAGAGTATGATATTTATGTAATTTATTATTTTAAATTTAAAATTTATGATTTAAAATTTATGATATTTATGTAATTTAGTAAAACTCCTTTGCATTTGCAAATATCACTGAAAATAAATCTAGACTATTTTTGGACAGAAATCACACTTCGTTTTTAAGATAACTAAGTCTATATTTTTATTTAATATAAGAGAGTATGTTTTACTTCTGCTAACTGAACTGATGCTTTTATTTTTCTGCTCTTTGCTATCATATATAGTTTTCAGACATACCTAGGTATTAATATGTAACTAGCTCTTTCTCGTTGCATTTTTATTTTAATTCCAGTACAGTTAGCATACAGTGGTATATTAGTTTCAGGTGTACAATATAATAATTCAACACTTCCATACAACACCCAGTGCTCATCAAAACAATTGCACTCATTAATCCCCATCACCTGTTTCATGTGTCCCTCCACCCACCTTCCCTCTGGTAACCATCAGTTTGTTTTCTATAGTTAAGAGTCAGTTTCTTGGTTTTTCTCTCTCTCTCTTTCTCTCTCCCCCCTTTCCTTTGTTTTTTTCCTTGCTCATTTTTTTCGTTTTTTAAATTTCACATATGAGTGGAATTATTTGGGATTTGTCTTTCTCTGACTGACTTATTTTGCTTAGCGTAATACTCTCTAGCTCCATCCATGTCTTTACAAATGGCAAGATTTCATTCTTTTTTTATGACTGAAAATATTATATGACATATATTTAATATATTAATATTAAATTATATAGTAATTAGATTGTATATAAACTATACATTTTAACATTAGTATTATCACTTCTTTATCCATCTACTATTCATCTATCATCTATTGATAGACACTTGGACTGCTTCCATAATTTGGCTATTGTAAATAAGGTCTCTATAAACATGGGGTGCAGGTATCCCTCTGAATTAGTGTCTTTGGGGGTATTACCCAGCAGTGTGATTACTAGGTCATAGGGTAGTCTATCTTTAATATTTTGAGAAGCTTCGATACTGTTTTCCAAAGTGGCAGTACTAGTATGCATTCCCACCAACAGTGCATGAAGTTTCCTTTTTTTCTACATCCTTGCCAAAACTCATTGTTTCTTATGTTTGATTTTAACCATTCTGACAGGTGTGAAGTGATATTTCATTGTAGTTTTGATTTGCATTTCCCTGAAGATCAGTAATGTTGAGCATCTTCCATGTGTCTGTTGGCCATCTTGATGTCTTCTTTGGAGGATTATCTGTTCATATCTTCTTTCCATTTTTTAATTCAATTGTTTATTTTTGGGATGTTGAATTGTATCAGTTCTTTATATGTTTTGTTTCATTTTACTACTGAATTGATTCAGGTCTAAATAGAAAAGCTACGTGCTGAACCCTAATATGATTAGAACACAGTTCTTTATATATTTTGGATACTAACCTCTCATCAGGTATATCATTTGTAAATCTCTTCTCCCATTCCATAGGTTGTCTTTTAGTTTTTTGATTGTTTTCTTTGCTATGCAGAAGTTTTTTTACTTTAGTATAGTCCTAATAGTTTATTTTTTTACTTTATTTCCCTTGACTCATTAAACATATATAGAAATAAGTTGCCATGGCCATTGCCAAGGAAATGACTGTTTGTATTCTGTGATTTTTATGGCTTCAGGTCTCATATTTAGATCTTAATCCATTTTGAATTTATTTTTGTGTGTGGTTTAAGAAAGTGGTCCAGTTTCATCATTTTGCATATAGCTGTCCAGTTTTCCCAATACCATGTGTTTAAGGAACTGTCTTTTGCTCATTGACTATTCTTGCTTTGTCAAAGATTAATTAACCATATAATTGGGGGTTTATTTCTGGGTTTTCTATTCTGTTCCATTTATGTATGTGTCTGTTTTTGTGCCAGGTCCATACTGTTTTGATTAATACAGCTTTGTACTATAACTTGAAATCTGGAATTGTGATACCTCTAGTTTTTTTCTTTTTCAAAACTTCTGTGGCTATTTAGGATCTTGTATGGTTCAATACAAAGTTTCTAACATTTATTAACTTTTTAACCAATGTAAACTTTTATAATATTGACTTCTCTTCACTTTCCCATATATTTCTTAAGGAGTTTTATAATCATCTTTCCCTTTACTCCAATTCACTAATCAAGCACCTAAGATTTAAAAAGTTAAAATTGGTTAGGTTTATTCCCAGGTATCTTATGGTTCTTGGTGCTATAGTAAATGGAATCGATTCTCTATTTTCCCTTTCTGTATTTTCATTGTTAGTGTATAAGAAAGCCACTGATTTCTGCACATTGACTTTGTATCCTGCCACATTGCTGAATTGCTGTATGAGTTCTGTAGTTTGGGGGTGTTGGAGAGCATGTGGAGAAAGGGGAACCCTCTTACACTGTTGGTGGGAATGCAAGTTGGTGCAGCCACTTTGGAGAACATGTGGAGATTCCTCAAGAAATTAAAAATAGAGCTTCCCTATGACCCTGCAACTGCACTCCTGGGTATTTACCCCAAAGAAACAGATGTCATGAAAAGAAGGGCCATCTGTACCCCAATGTTTATAGCAGCAATGGCCATGGTCACAAAACTATGGAAAGAACCAAGATGCCCTTCAACGGACGAATGGATAAGGAAGATGTGGTCCATATACACTATGGAGTATTATGCCTCCATCAGAAAGGATGAATACCCAACTTTTGTAGCAACATGGACGGGACTGGAACAGATTATGCTGAGTGAAATAAGTCAAGCAGAGAGAGTCAATTATCATATGGTTTCACTTATTTGTGGAGCATAACAAATATCATGGAGGACATGGGGTGTTAGAGAGGAGAAGGGAATTGGGGTAAATTGGAATCACGAGAGACTATGGACTCTGAAAAACAATCTGAGGGGTTTGAAGGGCGGGGGTGTGGGAGGTTGGGGTACCAGGTGGTGGGTATTATAGAGGGCACGGATTGCATGGAGTACTGAGTGTGGTGAAAAAATAATGAATACTGTTTTTCTGAAAATAAATAAATTGAAAAAATTTTTTAAAAAGTTAAAATTGTATAATATAATCCTTGAACTTTTATTTATGTTTATCTTTTTGTTTCAGATGTTTTATGTCACATCTTCACTAATCATGAGAACACAGTGTTTTACTAGTAAGAAGCAGTTACATTATATGCAAAGTCTACCTTGCTGTAGTCTTTCCATTATTCAAAACTTATGTAATTCAAGATATATTATGACAAAAATGGTGAATATTTCTTCCTACTAGTATACAGAATAATGTCACATAGCATTAGCATAAGCATAGTTTATAATCATTCATTATTTCTCAGCTTTGGAATTACACTGATTTTAGACTTATATTTTGGGATTCTTAATATTTCAATTTTTGTTGATGTGGTAACATACATATTTTTTCAAATTTATAAAATATGACATTAAAATATTCAAATATATAAAATGATATGATAGATGAAATTATATTTGAATGGAAGAATGAAATATGCCTTTTGAAACTAAAACTAAAAGCATGTCTGCAATTTTTTTTAAGTGTGCTGTGTACCTAAAGTGGGGTTTGAACTCATGACCCTGAGTTCAAGAGGTCATGTGCTCTAACAGGTGAGCCAGCAAGATGACCTGCATATTTTTAATTTTTAAGCCATGGGTTTAGTTTTATATCACATCAAACTATCTCAGAAATCTTTTCATTTAAAATTTCCCATCATCAGGGCATCTGGGTGGCTCTGTGGGTTAAAGCCTCTGCCTTTGGCTCAGGTCATGATCCCAGGGTCCTGGGATGGAGCCTGCTTCCCTTCCTCTCTCTCTGCCTGCCTCTCTGCCTACTTGTGATCTCTGTCAAATAAATAAGTAAAATCTTGTAAAAAAAAAAAAAAAAGAATTCTCATCATGATGGAACACAGACTAGCTCTTCTGCTGCAAACACAAGCTTTAATGTCCAAATCACAAAAGTCACACAAATATTAGGAAACAAAATGTGATAGAATATTTCCTCTGCAAAAATGACCATACCTTGGTCTCCAGAATCTGTGATTATGTTACTTTACATGAAAAAAGGGGAATCTGCAGATATGAATAAGGCTATACCTTAGAAAGAATATTATCCTTCTACATTATGAGAGTGGGCTCAATCTAATTCCATGAATCCTTAACTGTGGAAACTTTTCTAGACTGGGTTAAAGAGAAAAGACAGAGAAGGGAGAGAAACGTGAAGTGAGAAGGACTCAATCTATTGTTGTTATCTTGGAAAATGGAGAAGGGCTATGAGCCAAAGGATGCTGACAACCTCTAGAAATTCTGGAAAAGGCCAGGTGATAGATTGACCCTTATATGTCTAGAAAGAAATGCAGGTCTGCTGACATCTTTATTTAACCCAGTGAGATCCATGTCAGATTTCTGATTTGTAGAGCTGTAAGATAATTTGTATAACTCAAGGCACTAAGTAGGTGGTAACTTGTAGAGCAGCAATACAATGCTAATACAGAATTTGATACCTGAAGAAGGGATGCTCATGTAACAAACAACCTGAAAATTTGGAGTGGCTTTGGAATGGAACAGTGGGAAGATGCTAGAAAAGCATTGAGGAACATGATAGAAAAGTATAGGTGGCCTTGAACAGACTGTTAGTAAAAATATGGACCTTAATGACTGCCAGTGAGGACTTGAAAGGGAGCGGGGAGCATTATGAAGAAAACTGAAATCACTCTAGAGAAAGCCTAAATCATGAAATAACACTGGTAGTTGTGTGGACACTAAATGCATTTCTGGTGAAATCCCAGGAATGAAGAATATGTTATTGGAGCCTGGAGGAGGAGGAGTGCTTCTTACATAGGGGCAGAATACTTTGTGGAATTGCATCATGCATATGGATAGAAACCATAATTTTTAAGTGATAAATGTGGATATTTAGCTAAGACTTATAAACAAAGTGTTGAAGATGAGTTGTTTTGTTTTCTTCTGCTTATAGTAAAATGCATGGTAAGAGAGAGAAATTGAGGGTAGAACTATTAAAATGAAAAAAAGACTTGATTATTTGGGAATTTCTCAACCTACCCAGATGGCAAAAGAGGCCGAATTTAAAAAGATTCACTATCAGAAAAGAATGCTTTCAAGAAAAAGCCAAGGCTTTGCTCAACTTTTTGCTAATAACTCTGAAAAATCAAAAGGTTAGAGTATTCAGTCACACAAATGGCTCTTTGAAGAGATTAATGGTGTGACTCATAGATCCTTTCAGGCATCTCTGAAAAAACCCCAAATAGAGAATTATCTAGTAAAGATTTGCAGATGAGTCCCATACCTACTGGAGTGAATCCCCATGATGTACATGGGCAACCCAGAAAGTTCTTGAGAATTTTTTATCATCAGAAATACCACCAGGTTGGACCAAAAGAAAAGAAATAATATCAAGTAAGAGAAAGTTGCCAGATCCTCCAAAATTCTACAGACAGAAAACAAGCTGATAAAACTTCAGCTACAAACCCAAGCTATCTTTCTTGGAAAAAAAAAAAAAAAAGATACCTTAGAGGCCAGAGACATGAAACTAGGAGCAGAATTTCAAGCTCAGAGGACAGAATCACAAACCACAGAGGATTATTTCCAAACGTTGAAGACTAATGAAAACTGCCTGGTGAATTTTTAAATTACTGTTACTACTGCCTCTTTTTTTTCTTCTATTTTCTCCCTTTTGACCAAGAACGCCTGCAACTGTTATCTTGGTCCTTCTATCATTTATTTGGGACAGATAACTTATTTCTCTAGTTTCACAGCCCCACAGATGGAGAGGAATTGTGCTCCAGAATAAATCATACCCAAACTCTCACCCATACCTAATTTGGATGTTATAGATAATGAGTATAGGGACTTTTGAGTTCATTAGATTTAGATGTAATTTGGGAATTTGAGTCGATGCTCAGTTGTAGTGGGTGGGATTTTCAGGGCCCTTGGAATGAGATGAATGTATTTTACATGTAGATGCACATATATTTTGGGGATATAGAAGGCAGAATGTGGTAATCAGAATTATGGCCGAAATATGCCCATGCTCTAATTTCTAGGTCCAGTGAATGTTCCTGTACTTTGTAAAATGGATCTTGCAGTAGTGATTAAGGGCACAGGTGATTAAATGTAACTTAAAAGGGAGATTATCCCAATTATCAGAGTGAGCCCAATCAGATTACGAGTCCATAAATGTGGAAAATTTTCCCTGATGGGCAAAAGTGATGAGATAGAAGAAGAAGGAAGAGAGACACGAGGTGAGAAGGGACCAACCTGCACTTGCTTGATTTGAAGATGAATGAAAGAAGTGAGACAAGGATTGTAAACAGCCTCTAGAAGTTGGAAAAGATCAGAAAACAGATACTAGGGTTTCAAAAATGAATACAGCCATGTCACCATCTTGATTTTAGCCTAGTAATGCCTGTGTTGGTGTTGGACTTCTCACCTGTAGAATTGTAAAATGATAAGTTTGTAATTTGATTCACTACTACACAGTTGTTTTTAGCCTTCAGATAATAGGCAGCTCATGACTATGATCTCTTAAAGAAGGGATACACACAAAGTGAGCCCATAACATTCCAGGGTTTCTCTTTGAAGGTACTTTATGAACTGTAGTCCATGAAAATGGAATTCAAACAGAACAGAGGAAAATATGTTCATAGGTTGAGGCTACTCAGATAACCAAGGCAGGGTATTTCAAGGAAGCAAAATATTTAGAGTAATCTTCTGCAGAAATCTAAATAGCTCCCTTAAGTCTTTGTTGGATTACTAAACTGAGCCTATGTGGGGCAAAATTCCATGAGACCTAGCAGAGAACAGCTATCAGGATGCTGTGCTCTGGACAGAGGATTAGGGGTCACAAGTTTTGGGGAGACATTGGATTTTAATCACCCAGCGTAAACAGACATTGGTAAACACTTGAGATTCAGTAGAAATATTAGAAAGGCTTTATCTTAGGAGTAGGACGACTCTAGCTTTAAGGTTAATGTTATTATATATGACCTAAAAAAACTTAAAAACAAGACTTGAAGGTATCAAGCTAGTATCTATAATAATCAGCATAAAATAAAAACCTACTTGAAATAGAGATCAGAAGTCTGTTACTCATAGTGCTCAGATCGGGAAAACCATCAATTGAAATAGGCTCAGATATGAAGAACATGTTGGAACTAGTGGACAAGAACTTTAAAACTACTATTCTAAAAGAGTTTGAGAGCTTAAGAATGGGTACAATGAATGAGTACATTAGAAGTACCAACTGAGGGGCGCCTGGGTGACTCAGTGGGTTAAAGCCTCTGCTTTCGGCTCAGGTTATGATCCCAGGGTCCTGGGATGGAGCCCCGCATTGGGCTCTCTGCTCAGCAGGGAACCTGCTTCTCCCTCTCTCTCTGCCTGCCTCTCTACCTACTTGTAATCTGTGTCTGTCAAATAAATAAATAAAATCTTTAAAAAAAAAAGTACCAACTGAAAAATGCACACTATTAAACAAATAAATAGAAATTCTAGAATTGAACAATTCAATCTATGAAATTAAAAAAAAAAACCTGCTGGGCTTAACTGTAAGTTAAGCAATATAGCAGAAAGTTCAATAAATTTGTGACAGGGTAACAGGAGGCATCCACACTAAACCACAGAGAGAAAAAAGCTTAAAACAAATGAGCGAAGCTTCAGTGAACCATGGACAATATTACTGAATATTGTTCTATCATAATTAATTGAAGTCTCAGAAGGAGAAGAGAACTTGGAAAGGAATAATATATAAAGAATTGATGGCTGAAAATTTTTCAATTGTAGAAGACTTTCATTCCAAAGATCCAAAAAGCCATATTAATATAAAATAGCTTGAGATTTTGTAGTTGCATGGGATATTACAGTTGGATTCCTTGAAAATAAAAATAAAGATAAAAGTTGAAACAGAGTCAAAGGGTGAAAATAAATGGATACTATTCAGAGGATCAACAGTAAGTGTGATCACTGACTTCTCATCAGAAATAGTGCAAACTAGAACAAAACAAATTCCATCTTTAAAGCACTGAAAGAAAAAAAAAAGTCAACCTAGAATTATCTATACATCATAAGCATTTAATAAATGAAGGGAAAATAGAGACATTTTCAGATGAAAACGAAAGCTGAGGAAACTTTCCACCAACAGAACTCTGCAAGAAATATTAAAGAAATTTAAATCAAAGGAAAATGATACTAGACAGGAAATTAGATCTATACAAGACAATGAAATACAGCACAAGTGGAAAATATACCAATGAATATAAAACCAATTTTTCTTCTTCCTTAATTTCTTTAAACTTAATAAATTGTTAAAATCAAAAATAACCATGAGTTGTGGTTTTTACAAAATATGTTGAAGTAAAATGTGTGACAAAGTTAGCTCAAAATTAGGACCAATGAAAGAACATTATTGTTAAGTTCTTCCATTATACATGGGTGTGTAATAGTCCCTAGTACACTGTTGGAAATTAAAGATGTATATTATAACTCCTAGATTAACCACTAACAAATATAACATGAATAACTAAATGTCAATAGAGGAAACAAAATGGAATATTTTATTTATTTATTTAAAAGATTTTATTTATTTGACAGAGAGAGACACAGTGAGAGAGGGAACACAAGCAGGGGAGTGGGAGAGGGAGAAGTAGGTTTCCTGGGGAGCAGGGACCCTGATGCAGGGCTTGATCCCAGGACCCTGAGATCATGACCTGAGCTGAAGGCAGACGCTTAATGAGTCACCCAGGAGCCTCTGGAATACATTTTTTAAAAACTCAGTTAATGCAAAGAAGAAAGAAGGGAAAAAGCAAATCAAATCAGCCAACCAACCAATCAAAAAAGAAAAAAAAAACCCAGATGGGCTAATGGAGAACAAATAGCAATTTGTTATACTTAAACCTAATCATATCAATAAGGAACAACTCTTTGTGACAAGGACTAGCTGTATTTGTGTAAAGAACCAGCCCTAAGGCATAAATAATATTTTTTTCTAATCTTCTAACAATCAAAAGCAACACAAAACCTTTGGAGCACAATGACAGTAAAATTTGTTCATCGTATCTTTCACATCAGCCTGAAGATTGCTGCCACTTTCATCAAAATGCCATACTTCATCTCCTGAGGTTTGGTCTCTGCAAAGGCAAATGTGCCTTCCTATAAGGTAGATTCCTGAAGATTAACTTCTAGGCACCAGTCCAGAGCACTGAATAAATAAACAAGAGGGATTTTGAGGAACGCTGGTTTCAGCTCCTTCCTGTTACTCTGCAGCTTGTAAAATTTATTAATAGCAAGAGTTATAAATATTGGGGTATCAGAGTAGCTGCTTGGGTTATAATATGTAAATAAGGTAACGGCCACCACCCCGATGGGTTTTCAGGCTTTGAGGCCCACTTCATGTAAGCTGCTCATACCGGACACTGGTGAACAAACAAAACACGAGGCATTGTACAAGGCAAAAAGCAAAATATTTACCTGCCTACAAGCTCTGGGATCACTTTTTATATTTTCCTTCAGTGGTGACATTTCTTATTGTACTGATGTGAATTTTGGCATAGATTTAAGGCCTAATCACTATTTTTAAACTTAAGGAATCCCCATCTAGTTACTAGAACATAAAAAACAATTTTGCACATCCCACATTTGTCCAAGGAATTTGGCCCACGTTATGAACTGCTTGTTCTTGACATGCCGGTACTTTTTCTCAACTCTGGGGCTCCTATCCTTCCTAGCTTGTCATATGCCCTTTTAGCCTTGTACATTTTGGAAGCCTCCTTGGATTACACTTTTCTGGCTTTTCTCTAGGTCTGTATTATTTCATGCTACTTTATTTACATTTTCTCTGGGGTTCTATTTGTGAGACATCTTCAGTCATTTTTAACCCACTGGAACTTTTCTGCTAGGACTGATAAGTATCCCCAACAAGAGAAAAATAATGACAATGGAGTAGAAACTTAAGAGTAGAGTGGGAAAATAACTCCAGGATTGGGGAAATCAAAAACAAAAATACCACAGGCAGTAGGGATGAAGCTACTCAATAAAAAGGCAAACAAAAAGAGTGGAGTAGGCACTCTGACAGGGCTGGAGGACTGGACAGGACTGAAAGCATAGTTGAAAAGGTATGTTGTGGTTGAAACTATTCAAAACTCTGAAGAGTTTCTGCTGTTACATCAGCACCTTCCTGGAATAATTATAAATAATTTGGGTAGGATAATAGCTAGGGAGGAGGCAGGGTGGAAATTAAAATTTGCCTTTAAGTTTCCTTGTTTTGTTGGTTTGGTTTTAAAAGGCAAAGGGAATTTGTAGATATAGACAAACTATCTTGGCAGTAAACTGAGGATAAAAGTCAGTCTCTAGCAGGTTAATCAGAAAGAAATTTATGGGGGTGGGTGCTGGGAAAAAGAGAAAGAAGACAAAAGAAGGGGGTGAAGGAGGAGGGAGAGAGAAGAGGGGAGGAGGGGAGGGGAGGAGAAAGGGGGGAGGGGAGGGGAGGGGACGGAGAGCCCAGAATGGCTGAGACATCTGAGAATCCTGACAGTTACTGGTCCTTTTATTCACTTATGGTGCCATGAAATGACAAGGCCTTGTGGGTTTTCCAAGTTCCATATTTGGTATTAAGTAGGATTATAGTCACTTCCACGCCCCATGTACTACATAGAAGCAACAACAGAGTCATTGAAACTGAAGGAGCACAGAAGACTACAATGATGGACATTTTAGTAGTAGCCGATATGAAAGGCAATGCAAGCAGCAGATGACTCCAGCTCTGAACTCCCTCCCAAGCATTTGGATTGGGTTAAACTCTGGGACTGTGGTGATGCTAGGAAAACTTAATCATGGATATCAAATGAAGTAAGTGTCCTATCATCCTAATAAGTTGGTATTGGGGGAGGGGGAGTGTCCAAAAAAGAAATGAAACTGTTTTAATGAAAACAGACTGTTTTACACCTTAGCTTGTGAATGGACTAATATTTGACATTTAATGAGTGCTGTGTGTAAGGCACTGTGTTAAGAATTTCATATGTAGAATAGCAGTGGTGATAATGGACATCCCTGCCGTGTTCCTGACCTTAGCGGAAAAGCTTTCAGTTTTTCTCCATTGAGAATGATATTTGCGGTGGGTTTTTCATAGATGGCTTTGATGATATTGAGGTATGTGCCCTCTATCCCTCCACTTTGAAGAGTTTTGATCAGGAAGGGATGTTGTACTTTGTCAAATGCTTTTTCAGCATCTATTGAGAGTATCATATGGTTCTTGTTCTTTCTTTTATTATGTGTTGTATCACATTGACTGATTTGCGGATGTTGAACCAACCTTGCAGCCCTGGAATAAATCCCACTTGGTCATG
>NC_081562.1:95076134-95168004 GCF_022355385.1 Mustela nigripes
AGTTTGTTTTTTGAGATTAAGAGTCACTTATGGTTTGTCTCCCTCCCAATCCCATCTTGTTTCATTTATTTGAAGGTTACAATCTTAATAGAAGTCCATGAATTTGAGAAATATTAACTCTGCAGTGTATGACAGCTCCTGAATTTTGCAGCATGCCAACATCAAGTTAGCTAGTGCCCCTCTTCCTGTAAATGTTTACATTTTAAAAACCAACACCAAAATACAACTTTATTTACTGGACATGTCATTATTGTTTCTAAGAATGATATTCTTTCTGGCTCATAACTTATTTACAAAAGACCTCTTGATGACTGAAAAGAATGTGAACTGATTAAATGTAATATTCAATTTCATGCACATATTTTTCTTTTTTCCAAAAAGTGGTGTCCTATTTCTCTTGAATACTATATATCACCTCAGTGGTTAACATTTGGTTCAATTGAATACAGGTGGTTAATATTTGGTAGTATTTTGAAACTGATTCCTAGCCTGGAGACATTTTAGCATCAGTAAGTGTTTTGTATTGAGAAAAGTCCAAAGCAATATCTATAGTTGACAATAATATCTTGTATAATTCTGCTTTTCCATTTAATTTCTGAGTTTTCTTCCCATAATTCCAACCTTGAGCAATGGGCTTCAAGGTGAATTATCAGTAAAAGAAAGTACACATGCAATCCAGGTTGTAATGTAAGTTTCTATATTGATATGTGGTATGATGAAATCCTAAGGTAAATAACTTTTAAGTGGTATGTAGTATATTCTACAATTGCTTAGGATATTGCTCTGTTGGGAAAGAATGGATACTTTACATGGCAATTCATACCTCCATGTACAGCATCTGTTACGTATTGGTAATTGCTCCCTTGTTTGTCTCTTTGGGATATGATAAAGCACTCTTTACTATAACTTGGGTGACGTCAAGAAGATGAACAATTTTTGGATTCTGGATGAATGGCAAACAAGAACACTAGCATGTGTGCTAGAATAAGAATGGTGCATGGTCATGGTTTTCCAAGGATTACATTTCCAAATATGAGTAATTTTTAGTGTATTCTCAGTATGAGTACTTTAGGTTTCATAATATAGGGAAGTAAATAATCCCTTATTGTGAACCTATTTGCTATTGTCATGATTTTAGCCTAGGTAGACTGGACTGTCTTTTGTGGCTCATATATTAATATTAATTAAGCATTAATAGGAATATTAGTTAAACATTAATATATGATATATATTATAACTAACATATTAGTATATATTAACTAAAATATATATTATAATTACTTTATAGAAATTAAATATTCATATTAATATTTATTATTAATATTAATCCCTCAACCTTTTTTTAGTGAAAAAATTATAAGACAAATAGCATTAATGAAGTCTTACCTCATTGACTACTTACCATTCCAATTTAGCTTCTGTAGAGTGGTAAGATAATAGGAGGCTATATGATACCATACCTACTTCTTGGCCAGAATAAATGAATAAAATATGTAGTCAAGGGAATTTGAAATAATATGAGAGATGTCACTGTGGAGAAATGGGAGCAAAGGTAAGCATAAGTTGTGGCCAAGTAGTCACCAGATGGGATGGATACATGCAAACCAGTACACACTATATAGTGGAATGATCATTAGCAATCAAGAAGAGTTTTTACCCATAGCTAACGTTTGGAAATCCATAGCTCATTTAAATATTTTGTTTGAAGAATGCCCATACAGCTATAGATTAAACAAAAAAGGAAATTGCTATATTTATATATTTCCAGTCTATGGCTTTTATAGGCTCCTGACAAATCAGATTTCCAAGTGCTATCTTTAGTTATAGTAAATACAGTCTTTTTTTTTCTTTTTTTGCAAAATATCTTTAACTTGAAAGAATTCAGGAGAAGTGGCAGAAATAAGAACTATTAGTTCTGCAATCTTATTATGCAAATTGAAAAAACTATTCATTGTAGTGTACAAGCCTCTGCAGGCATTAGTGATCTCTGCAGTTGGAGAATGGGATATTTGCATTTTTTAATTTGAACATGTTGGAGTACCAGAATGACTATGTTCATAACCTTAATGAGTAAAAATAAATTTTGGTATCAATTTGGGTTAAAAACTTATCTGAAAATTAGAAAGCAGGATTTTCTTTAGCATCATTTCATTAATTTGGTATTTTATATATCCTACAAATACTGAGACTTTTTAAAGAATTGAACACAGTCCTAGGCACTGAGGATACGGACATGGATACGATTCAGGGATGTTCGATTTAGTGAGAGGATCATGGGCGAGCATTTAATTATAATTCAGATGCAGTGTGCTACTGTTTATACTAGAGGATATATCCTGTGGTTTATCCTGTAGTTTGTTCTGTGGTTTAGTTGGGAGGGAATGTCCTCCAGTAGGCAAGGCATGGATCTAAGGAGAATAATTTGGAAGTCGTCACTGTCCTGCCAGGCTCACCTCCTACCCTGCCTCTTTCTCCACCAGATTCTTCTTAGCCTCCTTCACCTGGAATTTAACTATCCTCTCTGTCCTTTCAGAATACTTTTGATCTGAGGTACTAATACTTCCCCAGATTAATTGCGTAGCATCATTTTCAAGGTGCAACTTAATTGCACCACAGCTAATCTGTACCTTCATTTATTTTTTATGTTATTTATTTATTTATTTATTTATTTATTTATTTTTCTTCAGGCTGAAAAAGGAAGGTAATTTCTGGGTGTCTCACATCTGCTAACTACCTTCTATGACCAATTGACTGATGTGGCTCTCCCTATCTAACTACCCCAGGACAGAATGCCAGAAGAATCTAGACTGTTAGAAAAAGTCACTGAGGAAGTACCACTGTCATTATAACTTGTGCCTGAAGTGACCCTCCATCACACTTTGGCCTCCTTACCCTTCCACAGATAACAGGGTCCTGGGCACAGGCTGCAGAACCTACTGTGACTCTGTCTTGTCCTCACAATGAATCTGCTACACTCTGTATGACGAGGACTAATCTATCTGCATCCTCCATTGCTCTGTCACATTTCGCAAGACCTACCTCCAAACTGACATTTTATTTTGCCAGGCCCCATCCTCAGGGTGGATGAAACTTTTCTTCTCGGATTTAAAACCATATCATCCCATCTCCATTAACAAAGCCTTTTTTGGGGTGGAGCTGGCAGAGTTCACAAAAGTGATAAGCTTATATACAAGTATAATTAATTTTAGGGGCCATAGGGTGGCTCAGCTGGTTAAGCATCCAACTCTGGATTTCCACTCGGGTCGTGATCTCAGGGTTGTGAGATCAAGCCCCACATCAGGCTCTGTGCTGACCTTGGAGCCTGCTTGTGATTCTCTCCCTCCACCCCTCCTCACGGATGCTCTCTCTCTCCCCTTTTCTCTCTCTCTCTAAAAGAAAAAAAAGTAATTTAAAAATTCTATTTCCTAACCATTTTATCAGATCAAGAAAATTGTTGAAGTCTTCCAGGACAGGTCCCATTTACATGTTTATGTATGCTACGTTGTCATTATTTCTGCTTGGGTAGTGCTATCAGACACAGAAGTCTCACAAGCCTCAGTGGTCCCCGGCTCTGACTTTATAGTTGCAGCCCTCTGGAGGGATTGGCAGGCATATTAACCATATATAGATGCTTGTTTTACAAAGGTAGGCATAGCAGAGACATCTGCGACCATCAGTTTCTGTCACAGTCCTAATCTGCATCCACCAGTGACTAGAGATAGTTTATTTACTGTCTTATATTGCATAATTCTTGTGTCAATACTTGATTTGCTTCATCCATAATACAGAATGGAATTCCCGGCTACTTTGATTTTCCTGGGTCTTTTTTTACAATGCAGAATATCTCAAAGGCCGACAATCCAGCTTTGTCTCATTATATGTTTTTGTTTACAAAGATAGTAGAGGGATGACACCAGGATAAGTTCTCAGTATCAGTGTATGCAAACAATAGCAGGGGAAAACAAAGACACTATCTTAAGTCTTTTTCACTTAAATAGTGAGTATGATGTTATTCAGGACATGGAGTCATACTAGGAAGTTTATGGAGTCATACTAGGAAGTTTAGATTTCTGATTACTAGGATACATCTTATATCAGTGGTTCCAGAGCACAGGGACACAAACTCTTAAAGACCTTGGTATTATTGCAAGGACTACATGCAAAAATCCTTATATACATCAATTTTTTTCCCTATACTGAAGGAATATTAGGTCTTACCTATATGTGTATTACAGTTTTTGAAGTGTAAATAGATGCCCTTAGGATTACTGTATTATAAACATTTTAAAAGCACTCAAATATAGATTATGGTCAATTATTATCAATTAATATCTATCAAATACTTTTTGTATGAGAATCTGCAAATATTTTGGTTTTAAGAATGTTCTTCCCTCTGAAAAATTTACAATTCCTTTGTTAAGTAGAATATGTACTCCTATCCTTACTGGTAATAGATGAACAAAAGTATAATCATTATTTCTTTTTCATTTTCTGGAAAGACCATCTATTTGAAAATATCACATTTGAATAATACTTATCCTGCCCCTGCTATTTCAAGTGACTAGTTACTGAACAGTAGTTTTATGCCTAGACCTATAAAAATCATTTTATATACCTAATATTGTTTGTACTTCACAATAGTCCCATAAGGTGTTATTTCTCTCCTTTTATAGAGAAAGAAACTGAGGCTTGGAGAGAGAAAACTTGGCAAAGGTGACCCAGTCCTGTTATGTGACAGAACATAAATTAAGCCATGTCAGAATTATTTCATATCTTTGCTTATATGCAAGACACCAACAGAAAAAAAAATCACCCTTCTAAAAAATGCTAGTGATATAATCATCAGTAATTCTTAAATAGAGAGATGTTTATCAAGCATTTATCCATGATGGGTCAATTTTCCCTAACTGCTTATAATATTTTTTGAAATTTTATTTATTATTGCTCCTTCAATGGAACAATAGAGGGAGGTAAAATGAACAAAAAACCTCTTTAATTAAGGTAGGTAGATTCAAAACAGGTAATTAGAAATCAAGTATTTGTTATTCTTTTTTTTTTAACATTTACTTTTTTATTTGAGAGAGAGAGAGCGAGAGCAGGAAGAGCAGCAGAGGGAGATGGAGAGAGACAATATCACGCAGGCTTCCTGCTGAGTGTGAAGCCCAAAGCACCTGAACCAAAATCAAGAGTTGGATGCTTAACTGACTGAGCCACCAGGTTCCCCAATATCATATATTTGTTCTATGATCAATTAAAATTCTTGTTTGGAAGAGCTTCCTACCAAAAGACTTCAGTAGGAAAGAAACCTGCACATCATCTTGTGTAACTTTCAGGATGTCCTTCAACTGTAATTACCAGTAATAATTCAGGACCATGAGTATTCTGGAGTTCTTCTACTTCTCAGATTATCTCTAGATGAGCAGCAGAAACACTGCAGATTTCTGCCATCTCCAAACTAATCTGTTTTTATGGGTTTTGCCTCATCTGCACAACTGCTATCCTTGTTTGTAAAAATGGCATTCTATCAACTACAGTCTGGAGAGTTGCCCAATTTAAACTCTGTTAATATTTTAAAAGGAGAAATGGCACCTATATATTTAAAAGCGTGCCTGCAATTACAAAGTAATATTGACTTTTAAACTAGACTTAAAAGTTGCAAAGATTGTACAGAGAGCTCCTATATACCTCCATACCAAATTTCTGTTAGTATGAACATCTTACATTAGTACAGTGCATCTGTCACAACTAATGGACCAATGTTGATATATTTTTGTTAAAGTCTATACTGTATTCAGATTTTGTTACTTTTTACCTAATGTTCTTTTTATGTTTCAGGATCCCATCCAGGATACCACATTGCATTGAGTTTTCAGATTTCCTTAGGCTCCTCTTAGGTATGACAGTTTCCTGGATTTTCTTTCTTTCTGTGATCTTGGCAGTTGAGGATTTGTGGTCAGGTACTTTGTAAAATGTCCTTCAACTGGGGTTTATCTTTTTTTCTACATGATTAGACTGTGTTACTGGTTTCCAGAAGGAAGACCACAAAGACAAAGTGACATCTTTACCACCTCATATCAAGGGTATATACTACCAACATGATTTATCACTTGTTGAATTTAATCACCTGGATAAGGTAGTGTTTGTCAGGTTTCTCCACAGTAAAATTACTTTTTCCCCTCTGCTTTACATTCTTTTCCAAATATAGACCAACATCTAGTGTAAAATGTAAGAAATACAGGGGCATCTTGGTGGCTCAGTGGGTTGAGCATCTGACTTTGGCTCAGGTCATGATCTCAGGGTCCGGGGATTGAGCTCTACATCAGGCTCTGCACTCAGTGGTGAGTCTGCTTGTTCCTCTCCCTCTGCCCCTCTCCCCACTCATGCTCTTTCTGTCTCTCAAATGAAAAATAAAATCTTTTAAAAAATAAAATACTGTATGTTGGCTAATTGAACATAATAAAAAATAAATATAAATACCTCCATAGTAATAAATAAATAAATAATAATAAATAAATAAAATGTAAGGCATACAGTTTTTAGAGATTGCCTATAGACTACACAATTTATAGTTTTATTTTCCAGAAATAATAGCTTGATCTTGGAAACAGACCAAGAAACATTAGCTTTTTTAAAAGTCAGTATTTTGTCCATTATTTTGGTGAACTATCCAAGTGCTTCAATAGGATATGCAGTGGTTATTGAAAAATATTAATTTATTTCCCATATTTCTCCAAAAATATTTGCATGTGGCAAAGATATATGGATTTTTTTGTTTCACCAAATGAATCTACTTTTAAGAATAAGAGATTTAAGAAGTTGAGAGATCTGTGATTCTCTACTCTGTATTATCCCAGAAACAGTACTATCACCATGCTGTGTTGCCCTCCTTAGGCTGATAAACCTTGCTTTTTGGTTTTCTACTTAAAAAAAAAAAAAAAAAAAAAAGCCAGAGAGAAAATAAGAGGAGAAAATATATAACTAGGACAGAGGATATTATTAAAAATGTAAAAGCAGATAAAGATGACATTTAATACTTCATAAAAATCTATTGTTATGAAAAGGAATGTATCAAGGAAAAAATAGTTCAGCCAACACTGAAATTTCATTTCTTAGCTCCTTAATAAAGACTGAGAAGCCCCCCCCCCGCCCCGGCAAAATGCTTATCCCTTCTCGCATGCCTAGAATAACTGTATTTCCCACCTTCCCTGGCTCTTAGCTGATGCCTTGTCATTAAGTTCTGACAAAGGGATGTTGATTCAGTTACAGGTGTCTGCCCCTGGGAAACTTCTTTAAGCGATAGTTAGTCTATACCATCTATCTGTTGTTGTTGTTTTTCCTTTCCTTTTCTCTTCTGACTTGAACACAAGCCAGATGGGTGTGGCTGAATATGGTCAAGCCAAAGTTGACCATGAGTTGTCTGAAGGAATGAAGAACATAATCGGCGAAACAACAACATAGAATCAGCTGAGTTCGTAACACAAGATGCACCTGCCCTAAAATGACTGTCTCCACACTTTTACATGAAACATCAATAAGTTTTTTTTTTAATAATTTTTTATTTTTTATAAACATATATTTTTATCCCCAGGGGTACAGGTCTGTGAATCACCAGGTTTACACACTTCACAGCACTCACCAAAGCACATACCCTCCCCAATGTCCATAATCCCACCCCCTTCTCCCAAACCCCCTCCCCCCAGCAACCCTCAGTTTGTTTTGTGACATTAAGAGTCACTTATGGTTTGTCTCCCTCCCAATCCCATCTTGTTTCATTGATTCTTCTCCTACCCACTTAAGCCACCATGTTGCATCACCACTTCCTCATATCAGGGAGATCATATGATAGTTGTCTTTCTCCGCTTGACTTATTTCGCTAAGCATGATACGCTCTAGTTCCATCCATGTTGTCGCAAATGAAACCAGACAAGGATCCCACCAAAAAAGAGAGCTATAGACCAATATCCTTGATGAACACAGATGCGAAAATACTCAAAAAAATACTAGCCAATAGGATTCAACAGTACATTAAAAAGATTATTCACCACGACCAAGTAGGATTTATTCCAGGGCTGCAAGGTTGGTTCAACATCCGCAAATCAGTCAATGTGATACAACACATCAATAAAAGAAAGAACAAGAACCATATGATACTCTCAATAGATGCTGAAAAAGCATTTGACAAAGTACAGCATCCCTTCCTGATCAAAACTCTTCAAAGTGGAGGGATAGAGGGCACATACCTCAATATCATCAAAGCCATCTATGAAAAACCCACCGCAAATATCATTCTCAATGGAGAAAAACTGAAAGCTTTTCCGCTAAGGTCAGGAACACGGCAGGGATGTCCATTATCACCACTGCTATTCAACATCGTACTAGAGGTCCTAGCGTCAGCAATCAGACAACAAAAGGAAATTAAAGGCATCCAAATCGGCAAAGAAGAAGTCAAATTATCACTCTTCGCAGATGATATGATACTATATGTGGAAAACCCAAAAGACTCCACTCCAAAACTGCTAGAACTTATACAGGAATTCAGTAAAGTGTCAGGATATTAAATCAATGCACAGAAATCAGTTGCATTTCTCTACACCAACAGCAAGACAGAAGAAAGGGAAATTAAGGAGTCAATCCCATTTACAATTGCACCCCAAACCATAAGATACCTTTGGAATAAACCTAACCAAAGAGACACAGAATCTATACTCAGAAAACTATAAAGTACTCATGAAAGAAATTGAGGAAGACACAAAGAAATGGAAAAATGTTCCATGCTCCTGGATTGGAAGAAGAAATATTGTGAAAATGTCTATGCTACCTAAAGCAATCTACACATTTAATGCAATTCCTATCAAAGTACCATCCATCTTTTTCAAAGAAATGGAACAAATAATTCTAAAATTTATATGGAACCAGAAAAGACCTCGAATAGCCAAAGGGATACTGAAAAAGAAAGCCAACGTTGGTGGCATCACAATTCCGGAAACATCAATAAGTTTTTATCTTTTTAAAGCCACTATCATTTCTGGTTTTCTGCCACGCACAAACAATTAATATAATAACATTCTGAGCTCAAGCTCTTACTTTAGCTAATAATAATAATAATAGCTAATATATATTGAATATTTCCTTTTTCCCCAGCACTTATGTGCATGATTTACATATAGTAGCATTTGAAACTTTCAATAACTATATGAAACAACATTATTAACTTTCTGAAGCAAACTGAAGCTCATGGACTTGAACTGTTTCAAAGATCATAAAGCTGTTCCATAGCAAAGCTAGGATTTGAATTCAGTTAGTCTGGCTTCAAACACTGCACTCCAAAGAAACTGTTATTTCTGTACTCAAGACTTTTTTAGAATATCAGAATAAAAATAATTTTATATTAAAGACAGTGTTGAGGTTTCAATATTGTCAATAAATACTTAGGCAATATAATGTAAAGCTCAAAAACATGAGACCTAGAGACAGACGACGTAGGCGTTGACGTCATCTATGTATTAGCTACATAATAGATTCTAGAATCCATTTCTAATTCCATAGATTGAATGGTTAGAGTTTGTCTGTCCCCCTTGCCCTCCTTGCACTCAAGTGGCATATGTATTTTACTCTGAAAATGGCAAGTATTTACTGTACTATAATTATTTTGAGAAAAAAACAAAACAAAACTGAGTAGTTTGCTTCTTACTTGACAGTCTATGATAATGACCTAATAAGACATAATACATAGAATGTGACAAGCGTCAGAGATGAGGTAATTTGTAATTTGAAATTGTGGAAATTGCAATTCAAAGATCTCTTATAGTTTTATTCTCTAAACATATTATAGTGGCATGTGTTCCCATAAGACTGTGTCGAATATTAGGCAAAAGTTTACCAGAATATATTCTTCAATTTTATTTTTGTGTGTGCTTATTTATTTATATTTCTAAGTCGAACTTATTATTGATTGTCTATTACCACATACTCAAGCTGCAACGATCAGACCAAGGAGATTTACATAAAGTGCTTAGAATAGTCCAAAACGGTATCTTCAAAGACCACAGTGATGATAACCTCACGTAGGCTGAGTGTTTGCTGTGCACCTGGTACTTTTGTTTCTTATGCATTGATTTATTTGATTCTTCTAATTACCCCTCTGACAGAAAATCATGAACCCTCTTTTATGGATGAGGAAGCCAAGGTACAGAGAGGTTGAAAATGTTGCTACAATCCTAAAATAAGTGGTAGAGCTACAACATGAATCCAAGTAATTGGTTTCCAAGATCTGCCTTCACCCATCATGTTGTATGGTTTTTCTAAAATATGAGACCTAAATAAATACATAAATAGGAAGATACTTTTGGAGTAAAAGATTATTTCTTATTTCTACTTTACTCCTGCTGGCCTAAAATGTGAAAATCACCAGGAGGGAGGTTGTGTTAAACCCTTATTTCAAAAGAGAAATAAAAATATTTACATAAATGTGAAATTACCTCTCAAGATTATGCCCAACAATATTTTTATTATACATAATTATATGTAGTATCCTCTACCCTGTATATCATTCTTAACACAGAGAAAATGCCACCATCCTAGAACTTCTATCTTGAAATTAGAAGTATAATCAGAGCTCAACAAATTAATATTATCATCCACCCAATGTCATCAATCCTTTAGAATAAAAACAACAATCGAGTCTATTTCTCTAAATATTTTGAAATGGTAATCTAAATACAGTGATTTTATCCAAGGCATTGTATCTTATAAGCTTCTAAATGTAAATGTTTACCCTGTGTATCTTGCTTAACTCAACATAGAGAAAAATACCACATTCTAGGAGCTTCTACCTTAAAATCAGAAGTATAATCAGAACTCATCCATCAATGTCCTTAATACTTCAGAGTAAAACCAATTACCAAGTTTATTTTTCCAAACACTTTGAAATGGTTATTTCAATATAGGGATTTTATACAAGGTGTTTTCTCCTATCAGTCTCTAATTGTAAATGCTCTATAAATCTGAGCTACGGATTTATAGCTTGTAAGTGAACTCAAGAAATGAAATTTTTATTAAGCTATTTGTGGAATTACAAATTGCTTCCATATACAAAAACAGAACATTAACATTTCTCTAAATTATTATTAGGTATACCTAGTGTATAATGTATACATTTTGAAATGCAACATAATTATCAGTACTTAAAAATATTCTGATCTCTATCATTAGCCTTTAACATGTACTGCTATTTTAGAGAGGTAGATGAGTAAGTAGCACAATGTAGATAGAAACAATTTGTTTGGGATTAAAGTCAAAGGTATAGTCTTTGGTAAAAGTACATGGACTACACAGATTTTGAATACCCTAGTTAATTACTTTCTTAACAAATTTAGTCTTTCTAATAGTCTTTCCCTAGGAATAATAGATAGTTCACAAAAACCAAAATGGAATGGTGACAAAAACCTTTAGGCTCCTTTATTGCATTCATAACAGTATTCATAAATATAACGCTTGTCCCATTGTTTTCAATTATTCAGTAGTTCAATAATTATTTTTGATTTCTCTGGGTATACATAATAATATTGTGCTAAAGATAAATTAGATATATTCTATCCTTCAGGAGCTCACTTTCTTAGTAATATGTGGTGTTATAGTGAAAATACTTCCTTCATTTCAGTATTTTATACTTCAGGTTATAATAATCTATCCTTGTTTCTGTTTCTTATGGAATCTCTGTAAGAGTGTATTTTCTTCCTTTTTGTATTCCTAGTGACAAATTCTCATCTCAGCACAAATGAAATCAAGATTTGGTTTGGCAAAGGAAATAGACATTAGGCCATGAGAGTAGATGGTCTGTTTGAAGAACAAGCAACTATTTCACGTGTCCGGAAGTGAAGTAGCAGAGTTGGGAAAGTGAGTTAAACAGAAGTCACCTTGATAATATTGAAATAAAATATTTTGGTAAAATTATAAGTATTTTTAAACATTTTTGGTGTCTCAGAATATTTTTGTAGCAGAAGATGCTGATTATGCTGTAAAAATAACTATGGGATATATATATATATATATATATATATGAGTTTGTGGGAAACAACCCTCTTGGTTTAGTCTCTAGTTCAAGAGACCACTCTTTCCTCCTTGTAGTTGTAATGATGAAAGTGGTCCTTCTTCTTAGGTCAGCTATGACCTAGATCTAATTTTCTTTTCAAAGATCTGGAGTTCGATCCAGAGCATTCTTTTTTTATTTGTAAATTTCTTCTCCCCAGGTACCTTTGTATGAAATTCACACATGTTTAAATGTCTTCCATACTAAAAAAACCAGTAGTGCCTCTTAATTCCATCTAGTAATCCAGGTACTGCTTAATTCTAAATCCCTTTCATAACAACTTATTAAGGGTTATTCTAAAATGCCTTTCCTCATTTCTTCAAACACCATTCACTTTCTAACCCATTCCATTTTATATCTTAATAATCCACTCAAAGTGCTTTTATTAAAATTGCCAATGTTGTCTTTGTCATCAAATCAAAAGGTACTTCTTAGATACTATCTTATATAGACTTTCAGTATTTTGCTTAACATCTCCCTCCTTGAAACCCTCAACTTCTGTCAAATATTCTCCTGGTTTTTATTTCTTCTCCTTCTTTACTTTTTGTTAGATTCTCTGTGAGTCCACTTTTCTTGTTCCTACATATTCTTCAATAGCAACCCCATTTATTCCGAAGGCTTCAATTACCATCTTCATGCCAACAGCTTCCTTCTTGCTATTTCCATACCTCTTTTCTGGGCTTCAGATTTCCATATTTGAATGTTTATTTGACATTTCCACTTATATATCAAAATCACTTCAAAATTAACCCCACCCAACTTAACTAGAAATCTAAGAACCATGTTTTAATTCCATAGCCTCTGAATTCCCACTTATAATAAAAATCTAAAGTTGATTAAAAATATTTCTAGTACTATATTGTGTCTTCTATTTTCTCTATATTTTAATTGATTTCTAGTTTTTTCTTTTTTGTGGAAAACATACATAACTACTTGATCAATTTTTTTCTTTCACTGGATTTAATTCTTTCAGAAGAAAGTGTTTAGCACATTTGAGACTTAATATTTGATTATCATTTGGATGTTTCAAATAACCCAATCTACTATGTTCTGTGCTAAAGACATAACAAATGAGCTAAAACAAAGCTATTGCTATCTTGGAAATGCTGTGCTAGTAACACAAGAGTGACGGTAAAACAAAATAAATAAATTGATATCAGTTGATGATGTGTTAAGAAGAAAATTAAAGCAGGAATGGGGAGAGGAACTGGCATGCTATTTAAAATAGATGTGTGTGTGTGTGTGTGTGTGTGTGTTTAAATAAGATTGCATTTAATCAGAGACTCAAATGAAATACCATGGTAGATTTTCTCAGAGAAAAACAGTCCAGAAAGAGAGATTTTCAAATGGCATGAAGCAGCATGTGCTTGGATTGGTCAAGGAGGAAGGTCAGTGTACATGGGTGGGCTAGTGAGAGAGTGAAGAGAGAAGAGCAGGTGACAGATCATATAGGTCCTTGATGACAATGATTAGCACTATGAGTGAAATAACGAGCTGTTGCAGGGTTGTGAGCACAAAAGTGACATAATATGATTTACTTTTTCAAAAGAATACTCTGGCTGTTTTACAATAAGTAGGGTAGAGAGAGAGAGTCAGCATGGAATTAGACCCCCCCCCACACACACACACTTACTTTGGGAGGTTCTTTAAGATGGTCTTGGTAAATGATGATAATGGTTAGGGCAAAGTGATCAAAGTAGAAATGATGGCAGATGGTGTGATTCAGGATAAATAAGGTAGAGCTTAAAGTTTTGGCTGATGAATTTGATGTATGATAAGGGAAAATAAAAGGAAATATGTATGATTCTAATATTTTTGGCTTGAGCAACTGGGAAGATCATGTTGTCATTTACTGAGAAGGGGGAAATGAAGAACAACAGATTTGAGAATGACAATAAAGAATTCAATTTTGGATATGTAAAGTTGGAGATAATTCAAACATATCCAACTGGAATTGTAAGTAGAGAGTTGGGTATATGGATGGATGAATTTCACTTACTCTCCATGCATTCAAGAAAAAATTAATCTTTTTGAGCCTCATTTTCTTCTGTAAGTTGACCCTGCTGGATTCCTTTAAGGATTAAAGGTAATATACTTGAAAGACACCTGGGTGGCTCAGTTAAGTATCCAATTCTTGATTTTGGCTCAGGTCATGATCTCAGGATTGTGAGATTGAGCCCTGAGTTGGGCTCCATGCTGAATGTGGAGCATGCTTAAAGTTCTCTCTCTCTTCCTTTCCCTATGCCCCTCCTCTCCTGCTCTAAAATAAGATAAATAAGATAAAATAAGATAAGATAAAGTAAAATAAAATGAATAAAAATTATATACTTGCAAGTATCCAAAATATGCCAACACAAAGTAAGCATTCAATAAGTTTTAGGAATTTTTTTCACATCAAAATGCAGCCTACTTCATAAAGTTTTGAGAGATCCAAATGAGGCATGGAAAAATTTCTACAAATTCAGAAAAATCAAAATATAAACTATTAGTTCTATTATCATTGATAGTATAACTAATAATGTTTTAGTACATTAAATTTTTATTTTATATGCTAATATTGCTTTTTAAAAAATAAAGCATCACCTCACACATATATTAGAAATATAAGGTCTATTTCTTAGGCCCTTTGTGTAGTGAAAGTCTCAACAAAGAGAAACTGTTTTATTTTCTTGACCTTTATATAATCTTCAAGTCAATGGAAAATTGTAGTTCTTAATCATTACTTGGACAAAAGTAGTATGAGCACCCAAGTATTATTTATGGTGTTAATTTCCTAGAAGATACATTATGTGTAGGATAATTTACCCTGGGGAAAAAAAAAAAGGATGTGGTCAGCTAGGAATCATGACCACCTTCCAGTCTACAGTAATGGATGGCATCCAGTGCTACAAATACAATTCTTCCTGGTATAATCTGGTTCCCGTTTGATTAGATGACAGATAAAGGAAGCAAGGCAAGCAGAATGTCTTCTCTGACAAAACCACATTTTTATTATAGGCCTATCATCAATGCTCTTCATTCTGTAATCCTTGCCAATGTCAGCTATTCTAAGTCCTGAATACTCATGAGATGCTGTATTCCATTTAAAGACATTATTACCTTTCTGACCTCTTTATCAGCACAAGGTAGAAAATGAAGGAAAAAAAAAGGTCTCTATTCTGATATCTAACATATCAATGGTCATGGAAAGAGAAAAATGACATATTCATTTATTTAAGCTAATATGTTTAGCTCCAAAAGTCAGAGAGAAGAGATCAAGAGCAAGATAGTCATATCTGAGCTAAAGAAACTGTGACTATGGTCTTTTAGGAACTTACTGGTAAGTGTTTAACAACTTCCTCGATGGAGATCAAAAAGAGCAATTCAAAAGAGATTTTTCAACCAAATGGAGAGTAAGGTACTTATTGTTACATTTCCTTTGTGAAAAGCTACTTGTCTAAGAGAGTGATTCTGAAACCAAACCAAAAAATGGATGAATAAAATGAACAAATAATAAAATGTTGAAAGTGACAACCTGAAAATCAGATTTGTACAGGAGGCAAACTGAACACTAGGATATTAAATTCTTATTGAGAGTCAGGTAGAGTAGGAGGGAGAGGCATCACCAATAGCTAGCTGCTGGATGTAATGGCACCAAAGTGTGCTCCTCCAACTAGTAACTGGCCTTCCTGTCCTTATTTTGTTGCATTTAACCTAGGCGTCTTGAGTTGTGATAAGTTTCTTATCCTAATGTCCAGCTTAGTGACTTTAACCATGAAAACCTACTTCTAATCTTCTAGCTTAAGTTTTTAGCCTGTTTATGATTTCCATTATCTTTGCCGCTGACCACTTATTTTTTGCTTATTTTGTTTCATCAATTTCACAGGTTCAACTGTTTTTCTGACTTGGGATTTATTGTCTTTTCTACTTGATGGCTCTGCTTGCATGTCTTATTGTGAGTACCCCTGACTCTGATAAACTCAACTACAGTGACCCATAGAAAGAGCCAGATATCCACCAACAATGAAGATTATTTAGTCTGGATAAGAGGTTCAGAGGCATTTTAATGTGTTTTATAGTCTCTTTTACAATTGGAAGGTGCTAACAATATTCTTCTTGAAGTCCAAAAGCTGAGATGTAGCCCTGTTATCTTTGGTTAGGCTTTTTCCTTAATGGAGACAAAATGCCCTGACCTCAGCATGTTCTCATTGAGAGAGAGACAGAGACAGAGAGAGACAGAAAGGCCGAAGGAAGGAAGGAAGAAAGGGAGCAAAGAAGGAAGGACCTATTGCTGTTTGCAAAGCTATCATCTCTCCCACAGAATATATTGCTTTGTTCATTAAATCAATAAATACTTCCGAATGAGCAGAGCACTATAAACATCACAAGGGATCTAGAGCAAGGTAAGCCTCAGAACCTAATAGCTTGATCTTAATAGTGCTAGACAACTGGACCAAAAGGTCATTTCTGAATCTTGATAACTATACTGAGCTCATGTGTGTAAGGTAGCAACTTTCCTAGACTCCACATAAAATCATTAAATGGTACCCAGGTGTCTTACACTGTGAAATTTTTCAATCTGTGTCTGCTTAAGGGGAGATACATGGTACAGACTTAAGAAAAGGAAGGATCTGCATATGCTTTCACTTTATACATTTTAAAAAACTCATACAGTACTAAATCATGCTCTAATCAGACTGAGCAAGATTAAAAGGACTTTATTTGATCTCTGTAGACTTATATTTAGGAAAAAAGTTATTTTCTTAGAGTCATATTGAAATGAAATAGCTTACCAAATGACACTGTGAAAATATTTGTTATGGAGATTCTTGCAATATGACAGACATGAATGTTTATGTATATGATGATTTTCTATCATCTTATTTTTATGAGTCCAAACAAAGATTGCTTTTATACCAGTATTTGAAATATCTGTTATATTATGTTAAAAAAGCAATATTATAATTTTTACTGTCAGTAAGTTTTAACATTCCAGCTGATTAACTTGACACCTAAATTCCCTTCCAAAATGTTTTCATTAGGCATATATTCTTATTTTCTTTTATTTTACAAATCTTTCCACAAAAAATATTTCAGACACATTTTAGGACCAAAACATTCATTTCCAAAAGGAAATACAGCTCTGGATTATGGGTGAGTGTTGTTGATCTTAAAGTAAACTCTTTTCACAAATGAGGACCCTCCCATTTATATCAGATTGTTTTTTTCTAAAATTAGACACTATAGCACAATGCTATCTATCTGGGCATTTGAGAAGGACACACATAGTTTCTGGCGATGTGACTTCTGGCAAACCAGGTATTTTCTCAACCATCTTTATGCTTATTTGTTAAATTAGAATAATAATATTCCATGCCAGACAGAGTCATTCTTAGGATAACATGTGATCATACACTTATTGGGAGGTCTAATAATATTCTTTCTCAGTTTGACTCTAATTAGGGGACTCCCAGGTAGAAGGTGAGAATAATCATTCGAAGGTTTGTCTTTAAGAGCCCATGGGAGAAAACTAAATTTTAACAAAACAAAGGAGGAAGAGAGGGCACGTGTCTAACTGCTGGGGTATGTTTTGTGGGATAGGATGTGAGCAGTTGAGAACTTGCATATTGCTAAATTCATTTCAATGTAGCATATTTAACTATGTGCATGAAATTCTCCAGGGAAATATGAAGTGAGATAGGATGTACAAGTAAAGTAGTCCATTGAGCAATATGGATGGGATGGTGAAAATGCTGACTTGAGTGACCACAGTACTTGGTGAACTAGAAGTTGAACTCAGGTGATTTGAATCTCATTTTAGAACACCTTTACCTTTTTTCATACATCTCTAGAATGAGGTTCCTTGGCTTTTTGTTTGAACGTTTTAAGTGAACATAGCAATTTGATGATGGAAGTTCAAGATGCCATGGGATAGCACATTCAAATTTTTTTTATTATTTACAGCTATTCTTCATTAGCTTGTATCAAACTTGAATTTACTTCTGATCAAATCAAAGGCAACGTAAGCAACTTGGATTCCTAAAATGTCTTTCAATTAAATAATGACAAAGTTCAAAGCAAATCGTTGTGCCCATTTCTGTAGCAATCTTGTCCTATTTTCTTGTTCGCTTACTGAAGTATAAGAGATGACAAGCATCTTTAGACAGGGTTTTAATTAGTTTCCATATGTGATGCTTTTATACCATGTGGTCCTGAAATTTTCTTTTTGTATGGAAAAAAAGGCCACTTAAACTGCTTTAATTATTTACCTGCATCAGTTCTGATATTCCCCAAACAGATGGCTTTGATACTTTTTTGCTTGTTTGTGTTTCTGATTTTTTTTTTTAAGCTTTGCTCTCATTCCAGAAATTCAGAGGGACTGGTTTACTTTGTGAGCAATTGTATTAAAGAGAAGTAAAAGATTGACTGTAGGTCATCTGAAGGATTTTGTGCTGTTAAATTCAGTTGCGGGGAATGACTGAAATGAATTTAAAATTGTCTTTCCTAAAGAGTGAATGGATGCTGTCCTCTGATTTCTGACAGCACAGGGCTTGTAGAGCGTCTTCAAAATGAATGAGATTTTGACATTTCTTATCTGCCTTTTTTTTCCTGGTTGTGGGAGTTGGGTGGTGGAGAAAGAGGTTGTTGTTTGATTTCCACAGCTGTACTAAACCAACAGTGAGTTTTGGCAAGGGTAAATCATTTTGTAGGGGCACATGAGACATTTATCTGAGAGAAATGATTTATTTCTAACACAGATAAATGCTTTCCATTCTTGCAGTTGGGGTACTCACTGTGCTTCCCTTGGGAATCAAGCAGAGATACTCATCTTCTCTTTCTCTTCCTTTTCCTCCTTGACCTGGCTAGTCTTGTGCCTACCAGAAAGCTCAAAAGGGAGACCTCAGGAGAGTTTGACACCAACACACTCCCAGAGTTCTGATGATTCTGAACTCAGAGGCTCCTCCATACCTCTGCCAACCTGAACTCTTCTTTTTGATAAACCCTCTCCTCTTTTCCAGTTGCTGCTTGAAATTCACCTTTCCAGAAAAGGTGTATTCAAGTTATTCACCTTAATTATTTCCTGAAACATTTTTGTTTGTGATGTACAACATGAATACTTACATATTTTTACTTGAACTCTCCTTTTAATACAGTGTATGGAAGTCCTAGGTCCTTAACAACAATTGAAAATCCTTCAAAGACTAAATATTGCTTCTATTTCTTATGAAAAGAAATACTGTGTAATACATATGCCTAGTCTTCCATCAGTATTCTTGAAATTTTGAAATTCTCCCACCTTCCATCTCTCAGATTCTTACTAATACAATTTAGTGTTGCCAGTTTCTTCCTTGATTTTCCTGGTTCATCACTGTTCTTTAGTTTGAGTGGGCGTGGCTATTTAGCCTCATGTGAGATTTCATCACTACTTATTACTACATTTACTTATTGCTAAGTAATATTCTGTCTTATTTACTGTAATATCTATTCGATTGCTGCCAAAATTCTCAGCCTAGTAATCTACTCCTGACTGGATTTAGGAAATGACTCTGCCTCCTACTCTTCTACAGTTTGAGTTGCGTCACTTCCTTTCTCTCTACCCGTGATTTCCTCTGTATTTTCCCATCTGTCACTTCTGTATCTCCTGCCCCCAACGTGTATCTTTCTTCCCCATCCAGTGCGGGCTGTCAGTCTTTCCCAAGCTGACTATCCTTTCAGAAACACTGTTTTGTGGATTGCCATCACTTTAGTCCCTATTCCCCTTGTTTTAGGATATGCCCCGGTCTCTGTCTCAGACACAGAGTAGTTTTCCAAGAGGCATTTTTCACATGAATGAATGACTGGTCTTTTCTAGTGTAAAATCCAACCAATGGGGTATATCTTGAAATATGAACATTATATGGAGGAGCATACTTGTCTATCTCATTAATAATAAATGAGTCTTCTGTAAGATTGTTATGTACCAAGCTAGGAAAAAAGGTAATAACTTCTGTGTCTATTCCACAGGTTAGAATATGTGATCATATGGCTACATCCCTAACAAGTGTGGAAAATATCATCCCTAGCTGTTTAGCCACTTCTCAATGACAATTCTACTTCATGGAAGAGACAGCACAATGGAAGTTACTTTAATAGTGAAGCCAGTTAGGTCTAGAGTTTGCTTTACAGTACTTTTTTTTTTTTTAACAAATATAAAAGTTTTTCACCATCAGCCTGCCCAGCTTAGGAATCAGAAATGGGAAATTGCACATAAAATATTGGATACACTTTGTATAGTTCAATATTGTTCAAGATATGAACTATTATTTCAATATTTTTTACTTCCTTGGTAGCTCTGAACTCCATTTTTTTTTTTTCTCCAGCCCAGTGAGGCTACCACAGCTTTTGGATATTGCTTTCTCATGAAGCAAATGATCTTAAGTGAAAAGAGAACAAAACAAAACAAAATGTTAGGGCAAGCATAAGACTTGCCTCAAAATATTTACTTTTTCTTGAGCATATTTTGTTTCTGTTTTCAATAGAAAGGTTAGTCCAAGGTAAACTACTCTTTTATTGGTACAAGCAGAAGCCCCAAGAGAGGATTTTGAGCAGACAAGTAGAATCATATGAGTTGAGTTATATTTTAAAATACCACTCTGAACACTGGATTTGAATAGACTATTGAAAAAAAGGGTAAAATTGAGAATGATTTTGAGATCATTGAAATAGTCTAGGTGAGAGATGAGAGTTATAGAAACATTGATAACCCTATAAATTCCCCGTATCTGAGGTCATTCTAGGATGTAGGCTAATGGGCCATGGCAGTTGCTGTTTATATCTTGGCCCTACTGTGGCCTCTGTTTAACTTCTTTCTGGATATCATGTAAAAGTCAATCTAATGAACATTAAGGTGTCCTATAGCATTACTCCAAACATATATAATATAAGCACTTAATCCTCCTTCTACTGTACATTTTCATTCTCATAACAGATTGCTTGAATATTTCCTTTCAAGTGTTAGTGATATAAATGAGCAAGATAAAATGTCAACAATGATTGACTTTATACTCAAAAAGATCTTCTTTCTTGCTGAAGAAAGTTTGTGATTGATTTATTTATATACTGTAAAGAAAATCAATTTCTCTTTTATTTAAATATCAACCCATTTATTATTAATGAAATAAACCAATACACTCCTTCACATAATCATGTATTTAAAGATATATGAAAATGATAGTATTGATTAAATTATAGTACGTTGATTACTTAAATCATCCAAAAATCTTAAATCATGGGTACAAATAATGTTTTCCTTAAATATTTTAGCCCTCCAAAAGACAATATTGCATAAAGGTTGAGTGTGTGTGCACTGGAATAAATTACCTGAAAACAAAGCTTGGCTAGTCTCCATGCTAGTGGCATTAAGCTGGGCGTATAACCTACCTGATTAGTTAAATGTAAAGCTTAGGTAAGATAATCATGAAAATTTTTAGGACCATGCTTGGCTCACAGTTAAATTATTCCCATTTGTAGATGAATCCACATGATGCCTTCCATTATTTTTAGAGATGAGATTAAGGGATTTGTAAGATAGTTTCTCTTTATTAATATCCTTTTTAAGATTTAGACACTCTATCTCTCTTCCAAACCACCCCCCCAATCATGGATAATTAAAAATGATGTCAGGAGAATTTTAAGAGATTCCTTGAGCAAATAATGATAATAATTTCAATTGACAAAAATTGACAAACCAAAGAATGCTGAAGTTTACCTTTTTTCCAGCTTCTCCCCATGGTAAAAGAAAACATCTTTTACTTTTCTTGTAAGAAACTGAAATACACAAATTGTTAAATATAGATATCCTTAAATTTTTGAAGGTATAACATACTCCATTGAGTCATTGGATGCTTCATAATTTGGCTCAATTTTAGTTGGATTGTTGCGATGTCAAAGTAAGCCCCAAATACATAAATTATTTTGATTGATTTTTTTTACCATCAGCAAAAAGACACCTTAAACCTGCATCTGAGTTCATGGTATAAGACACGGGCAGTACAAATTGCTAAGACTATTCCTTCATGGAGGATTGCTGCAGTGTCTTGAAGAAAACATATTATTAATGGGTTATACTTAGTGCAGAGGGTTTAGTCAGCAAGAGGAAAGCAGTTTTTGTTAATAAGTGAACAATAAGTGTTGACTCAGTGAAATAATTCTATATTTTTCAAAGGTATTTCATTGATAGAAAAAGTGTCAACTAGGCTATGCTGTCTTCTATCTTCTCACTTTTTATGACTTATTTTAGATACTTTTGAGCACTTTTTACAAGAATGCTTTGTGGAAGATGGTGTTGCAATGAGCCTATTGTCTTGGTGTTGCAGTGAGCCTATCGTCTTGATATAAGGGAGAACATTATAGCTGATAAGGTAGGTGCAAATACAAAATATGGTACTTGAAATAAGCAAAACACTGATCTGTTCAAGGAGTTACAGCAAGGCTACACAGAGAAGTGCCATTTGATCTTGACCCGAACAGATAGATTATACTTTGGAGAGTAGAGAAAAGATATTTTAGGGAACCAAGTTATAAAATTAGAAATGGAGGAAAGAAAAGCCATTAGTAAGAAACAAAAAGCAGTCCAAAATGTATAAAAGGTTAGAAGACTTAGGTTGGGCCAGAATATCGAATAATATAGAGTTTATTTTTTCACTCCTGGGGCAATTTGGGACCACTGCAAGTATTTGAGCTGACAAGTTTTATGGCATATATTCAAAGATTAGTACTATATCAGCACTGCATCAGATGTATCAGAGAGGGCAAATAATTGAGGCAGAAAGACTAATTTAGAGCTCATTAAATTAGACCAGCTAAATGGATTTCAGGGCCTCAACTTGAATAGGGATAGAACTGATCTGAACCAATTTTTGTTTCTACTTAATGATCCTCTTAAGTATTGGCTCTATATAGTTTAAATTCAAATTTAGTTCATTAAAAGCTAAAAACTAGAAGTACAACTAAAGCTAAAAATGTGGTCACACACATATGTGTGTGTGTGTATATATATATATATGTCTTAAAAATCTTAAAAAATATTTAGGTCATTATTTCCAGTTCCCAGTGACTGCACCCCAAAACTGGAGGACAGAAAGTTGCATTGGTCTAGCTGGTTTGTGGTATCCCATTCCAGGCAAAAGCTGTTGATCTTTCCCAGGGAGCAGGGGTCTGAGAGAGAGATTTGCATTCAGGAAATTGGGGAATACTCTGGGATCAGTATCTATGGTGAGCTTAGTAGGCAAAGAGAGAATATCAACTACAAACCGGTTGTCAGGAAGGCCTTAACCAACCCTATGGGAAATTCTGCAGCTACGATATCCTTTCAGAGTTGTCCTGAGCTGGGGCAAAAAAGCCAGTATCTGTACCACCATATCTAACATTAATAAATAATTGCCAATGTAGAATTTGTAAACTACCAGTAATCCCAGCAGTTTATGGAATGAGTATCTTGGTACTGAAAGGCATAACATTGCTGTCTAGGCAACGTACCACAATAAAGTATGGCAAAGAGTAGAGGTGAGAGGTCACATCTAACTTGAGTTCTCTAAGAAGATAATGTCAGCTGTAGGGTAGGTAAGAAGCAATTTCCATTCAATGAGTTATATTTTCAGTAAGTCACACCAGGATTTAATTAATCATTCCTTCATTGTTGAATATTTTTTTCCTAATATTTTGCCATAATAGTGTCATAATGTCATAAACATTTCATTAGCCATAGTTTTCTGTTGGACTATTCCTTTACAATATTTGCTTTTGACATATTTATGTGTCTATGCTTAGAGAGCAATATACATGCTGATTAGGTTAAGACGAGAATCTTTCCATATCTTACTCAAAACCTTTGGCCAGATGAGTGTATGGTTCCAGTCATTAGAGTCCTTAACTTAAGGGGAATTATTTTGCTTTCTAGAAGCCTGAAATTAAGCCATAAAAGGTTTTTCACCAATCTCAAGATTCACGTTAACCCTGCCCATATCCTAGCTTTATCTTTTTCAAGTAATGTTTCCCAGTGAATCAAACAATTCTACAATATATTATTTCTTTGAGCCTGTAAGTGCTGATACGATCTGGTTCATGATATTCTTTGTTGGCTGCTGCAATCTTGGTGTTGCAATGAGCCCAGAAGGAAGCAGAGGTAAGGAATCATGTAATTTTACTATAGGATGATTTTACAACTTATGGTAAGAAACAATTACAGAACTATCCCAGTGACTGTGATTATTTTTGACTATCACTATCAGACCATTGCCTATCTTTACTGGAAGCACATGCTCATAAAAACATGGCAAATATATATGTGGTTTCAGATAGACTACAGAGAGCAAAGGATCTAGCTTGTCAGTATACCAACTGGTTTCCTTAGGAACCAGAACAAAGAGGTACACTCCCTGTTGTTAATCAAGGGAGAATGATACCTATGTCTGTATCTATAGCTACATCTATGTTTCTGTCAATATTTGTATCTTTATATGATAGCTATTATTATTGTGTATCCATTATGATCCAGATACCTTTTTTTATTATGTTCAATTAGCTAACATATAGTACATCATTAGTCGTTGATGTAGTGTTCAATGATTCATTAGTTGCATATAATACCCAGTGCTCATCACAACATGTTCCCTCCTTAATACCCATCATGCAGTCACCCCATCCCACCACACACCTCCCTTCTGAACTCTCAGTTTGTTTCCAAGAGTCCAGAGTCTCTCATGGTGTGTCTCCCTCTCTGATTTCTTCCTATTCACTTTTCCCTCCCTCCCCCTCTGGTCCTATCAATATTTGTATTTTTATATGATAGGTATTGTTATTATGTATCCATTATGATCCAGGAACTTTTATTTTATTGATTCTTATAGCAACTCTATGAAGTAGGAGTTAATGCTATCAATTTTCAAATATACCATGCTACATAGAAATGATAGACCTAGGATTGAATCATAGAACAATCTATTTCAGAGCCTTCATTCAGAGATTCCCATTCCTACCTACACACAGGAAACACATCTAAAGATTAAAAGAAATTAAGATGCTATACTACATCTCTGGAAATTCTGATTCAATATGTCTGGAGTAGAAGCTCCAAATGTATGCTTTAAAATCTGCCCAGGTAGTTCTGACATACAGCTAAGATCAAGAACTATTGCCTATGCTCATTCCACTCTACTTCTCTGCGTTTTCATGTCAAAAAGAGAAGGCTGATTGCCAGATTCCCAGATTGCTTGTTATTGAGAGTCTTGTAAGGTAAATGAAAGTGAAGGTTACGTATTGAGGATATCTGGTCAAGAATGTTTCTGTTCTGGTCTATTTTAACATCTCAGCCATCTTCTATGCTCATCACTTCTAAAAATGTTTTATATGTATATACTAATATTACAAATAGGAATATTGATAACATAATAAAATTGTTGCATCAATGATGAAAATAAGTAAAAGAGTTAAGTGAAGATCTTCTTCATTTATTTTCCCTACAAGATTTTTTCCTGTTGTAAATACTTTTGCCTTTGTTGACTTACTAATAAAGTTTTACTTGCTTTTGCACTAGTGGCTACTTAAATTGTAATCTTTTATGGTATGAAAATAGAATTAGGGTGCTGAGTCCTACTGTGAATACAGATTTTCATCTGGGTACATATTAAAATAACACATTCATTCCTATGAAATAATAGGTAATGAACTGGGTTCATTAATTAATAATAATGAACTAAGTGCATTAATTTGCCTTAAAATGAGCACCTACTATGTACCAGGCAGTTTTCTAAAAATGTTATATTTGTTTAATCCTTAAAACAACTTGGAGAAGTTAGAGAAGCAGGCTTGCATTCCACTGTACAGATGATGCAATGGAGTCTCAGAGAGTTTAGGTCAGTTGCCCAGCACCACCCAGCATTTAACTAGAGCCAAGTTGAATATAGGTTAGTACCACTCAAAAGCACTTGTCTTTGCCTTGTACCTAATTACTACAGTTTTTATGCTCAGTGTCCTAGGAAAAATCACTTTCTTGCTTCAATAATGTTTACTTAGCAGATGACAGAGTAGAAAAAGCAGTGTATGATGAAATAAGAAACCTGGGCTTATGTTCTTTCTTAACCATATGGATTCATAACATGAAAATATCAGAGCCTGTGGTCAAAGTGTTTCTGCTACAAACTCTTTTCTGTCAGTTTTACTTGGTTTGTTCATCTGAAAAATGGGTAAAAATATGAAACGTATCTTACATGTTGCTGAGAAAATTTAATGCAAAACTACCTATTAAAAATACCTACTTAGGATCACCTGGGTGGCTCAGTCGTTAAGCGCCTGCCTTCGGTTCAGGTCGTGATCCCAGGGTCCTGGGATTGAGCCCTGCATGGGGCTCCCCACTCTGAAGGGAGCTTGCTTCTCCCTCTCCCACTCCTCTGCTGTGTTTCTCTCTCACTATGTCTCTCTCTGTCGAGTAAATAAATAAAATATTTTTAAAAATACCTACTTAACACTTAGCATGGCAGGTACTTCACGCATATAGTTATTGTCATCATTAATAAAAATTCTCATTGATAATCAGCCATATTATTCCTATTTATCTCTCTATCTTAGCTTCAGGAAAATAGGATAAGTGTTTCATACTTTAAGAACTGAAGAATTATATCACATTTTACTGATATTATCAAAACATACAAGCCTTTATATGGTAACATAAATGTCTGTGAGGCTTTTTTTTTTAATATCACCGCCCCAAATCTAGGGAATTTAATTGTGTCTTCTGAATAATATGATATAGTATAGAGAAGAAGAATTGTGTTTAAGGGATTACTGGGGGCATGAGGGATAAATGATCTGGATAAATTTATATAGAAAGGGTTCTGGTGACTTTGAACTTAATAGTTTATATCAGGCTAAATCAAACAAAGTGGGAGGCAGGTGTATCCAAATACCTTTTAGAAAATGTAGGGAAATAAGAGAGGATGCTCTGGAAATACCACAAATTTAGGCCATTCTTTCCACATTAATTGAATAGATGACAACTAGTATAACAGCTCCTTCTAGAAGCCAACTAAAGTAATTACAGAAAATTTAAAAGATAGCAAAAGGTATTTATATTACTATTGGAAATATAGTCAGTGTTATACTAGATATCTAACAAACTGAAGCAATCAACAAGGTTCATTCCTGAGAAAATAAGGTAAACTGTGAAAAGTCAGAAGAAATCTTCACAGAATCTCATGTATACACTGACCTTTGGAAAAGCTAGTTTTAGAAATAAAGAGTTGCAGGAGAGATGCTTTCAACATTTTGAAATAGGCTGAGGTAGGCTATCTGAGAGCAAACATTACCAATTCTAAAAAAGAAAAATTGCGTGGCATTCTTGGATTTATATTTTTCCCAAATGTGGCAGATTTCTTCCTTACTGTAATAAACAGAACACATAGAGGAGGCTCAGATAGACCTAGTATACATCATATATCTGAAGTCAAGGCAAGGTGGAATACAAAACAGTGTATAAAAATCTGACTCTAAGAGAAAGCAAATGGGTGAATGAATAAATGTCACAGCAGAAATTAAAATATTGTTCAATGCAATAAGAGGAATAATAGATATTCTGACATCACTGACAAATTGAGAAGCTACCATAATTCAGAGACATCTCTTAAAAAGGGAAATCAGTCAGAGTGGAATGATTGAGAGCACAGACTGTGAAGCTAGATTATGGGTTTATATCATGACTCTACAATTTATTTTTTTTAAATTCCTGCATAGTTATCATAAAGTGCTATATCAGTTTCAGGTATACAATATAGTAATTCAACAGTACTGTACGTTACTCAGCGCTCATCATAAATGTACGCTTAATTCCCTTTACCCAGTCCACCCGTCCCGCCACCCGTCTGGGTGACAAACATCAGTTTGTCCTCTATCTTTAAGAGTCTGATTTTTTGTTTCCCTTATTATTTATTTATTTATTTATTTTCTCACTTGTTTTGTTTCTTCGATTCCAATCATATGGTATTTGTCTTTCTCTGACTGCCTTATTTCACTTAAAATTATACCCTATAAAGTGTATAAATGTTCAATTAGCTAACATATAGTACATCCATGTTGACCCAAATGAAAAGATCTCAATGAGATCTCTCTCCCTCTCTTTCTCTCTGTGTATCATTTCTTTTTTATCCATTAATTTATCAGTGGATGCTTGAGTTACTATTCCACATCTTGGCTCTTGCAAGTAATGCCATAATAAATATAGGGGTACACATATCTTTTCAAATTAGTGTTTTCGTTTTCTTTGAGTAAATACCCAAAAGAGGAAGTTCTGGCTTATTCAGCAAATCTATTTTTAATTTTTTGAGAAACCTCTATACTGTTTTCCACAGTAGCTTCACCAGTCTGCATTCCCATCAACAGTGCCTGAGGGTTCCTTTTTCTCCACACCCTCGCCTACACTTGTTGTTTCTTGTCTTTTTAATATTAGTTATTCCGACAGGGATGAGGTGATATTTCATTGTGGTTTTGACTTGCATTTTCCTGATGCTTAAATGATGTTGAGCATCTTTTCATGTATTTGTTGGCCATCTGTATGTCTTTGTTGGAGAAATGTCTGTTCATGTCTTCTGCCCACTTTTTAATTGGAGTATTTGTTTTATGGGTTTTGGGCTTTATATATTTTAAACATTAAGACCTTATCAGATGTATCAATTGCAAATATCTTCTCCCATTCAGTAGGTTTGTTGTTGTTGTTGTTGTTGATTGTTTCCTTTGCTGTGCAAATCTTTTTTTTTTTATTGATAACAGTCCTAATAGTTTATTTGTGCTTTTATTTCCCTTATCTTAGGAAACATATCTAGAAAAATGTTGCTAAAGCAGATGTCAGAGATACTACTGCCTGTGCTCTCTTCTAGGATATTTATAGTTTCAGGTCTCACATTTTGGTCTTTAGTCCATTTTGAGTTTATTTTTCTGTGTTGTGTATAGTGGTCCAGTTTCATTCTCTTACATGTAGGTGTCCAGTTTTCCCTATACCATTTGCTGAAGAGACGTTTTCCCATTGCATAGTCTTGCTTCCTTTGTCATAAATGAACTGACCACACAGCTGTGGGTTTATTTCTGGGTTTTCTACTCTGTTCTATTGATCTATATGTCTATTTTTTTTTTTAACCACTACCACATTGTTTTGATTACTATACCTTTGCAGTAAGAATATCTTGAATTCTGGGATTGTGATAACTCCAGTTTTGTTCTTCTTTTTCTTTTTCTTTTTTTTAAGATTTTATTTATTTCACAGAGAAAGAGATCACAAGTAGGCAGAGAGACAGGCAGAGAGAGAGAGAGGAGGAAGCAGTCTCCCTGCTGAGCAGAGAGCCCGATGTGGGGCTCGATCCCAGGACCCTGGGATCATGACCTGAGCTGAAGGCAGAGGCTTTAACCCACTGAGCCACCCAGGCGTCCCCTTGTTCTTCTTTTTCAAGATTGCTTTGGCTCTTTGGGACCTTTTGTGGTTCCACAAATTTTTGATTATATATTCTAGTGCTGTTGGTATTTTGATAGGAATTGCATTAACTTTGTAGATTGCTTTGGGTCTTATAAATGTTTTAACAATATTTGTTCTCTCACTCATGAGAATGGGATATTTTTCCATTTGTTTGTGTCACCTTCAATTTCTTTCATCAGTGTCTCATAGTTTTTCGAATATAGGTATTTTACTTCCTTGGTTGAGTTTATTCCTAAGTATTTTATTGCCTTTGGTGCAATTGTAAGTGGGATTGTTTTCTTAATTTTTCTTTTTGCTACCTTATTATTAGTATATAGAAAAGCAATGGACTTCTCTATATTGATTTTGTATCCTGTAACTTTACCAAATTCATTTATCAGTTCTAGTAGTTTTTTGGTGGAGTCTTTTGGTTTTTCTATATGTAGTGTCATGTGATCCACAAATAATGAAAGTTTTACCTTTTCCTTACCAATTTGGATGCACTTTATTTCATTTTCTTGTCTGATTGCTTTTGCTAAGACTTTCAGTACTATTTTGAATAAAAGTGGTGAAAGCGGACTTCATTTCTTATTCCTGATCTCGTGTGGGGAAGCTCTCAGTTTTTCACCATTGAGTATGATATTAATGTGGGTTTTTCATATGTGATCTTTATTATGTTGAGGTATTATATATCTAACCTATTTTTCTCTTAAAAAAACTTCATTGAGGGTTGTTTTATCATGAGTGGATATTGTACTTTGTCAAATATTTTTTCTGCATTTATTGAAATGATCATGTTTTTCACCCATTCTCTTGTTGATGTATCACATTGATTAATTTGTGAGTGCTGAACCATGCTTTCATCACAGGAATAAATCCCACTTGACTGTGGTGAGTGATTTTTTAAATATATTGTTCGATTTGGTTTGCTAGTATTTTGTTGAGTATTATTGTGTCATGTTCAGCAGAGATATTAGCTTATAGTTTTCTTTTTTTATTGTGTCTTTTTCTGGTTTTGGTATGGGAGTAATGCTGGCCTCATACTATGAATTTGAAAGCTTTCCTTCTTCTTCTATTTTTGGAATAATTTGAGAAGAGGAGGTATTAACCCTTCTTTAAATGTTTGGTAGAATTCACCGGTGAAACCATTTGGTTCTGCTCTTTTGTTTGTTGAGCTTTTGATCACTGCTTCAATTTCATTGATAGTAATTGGTCTGTTCAAATTTTTGCTTTTTTTCTGATTCAGTTTTGGAAGGTTATATGTTTTTAGGAATATATCTGTTTCTTTTAAGTTGTCTAATTTATTGGCATGTAATTTTCAAAATATTCTCATAATCTTATAATCTCTTATAATATTTTCATAACAATTCTCATTATAATCTTATAATTGTTTCTATTTCTGTTGTGTTGGTAGTTATTTCTCCTTTTTTATTTCTGAATTTATTGGAGTCTTCTCTCCCTCTCTCTTTTTTCCTTCTATCTTCCTCCCTCTCTTAATGAATCTGGCTGAAGATTTATCAATTTTGATTTTTTTCAAAGAACCAGATCTAGGTTTCATTGATTTGTTCTACTGGGTTTTTTTTGTTTGTTTGTTTGTTTGGTTGGTTGGTTTTTGTTTTTGTCATTTTAGTTTCTATTTCATTTATTTCCATTCTAATCCTTATTACTTCTTTTCTTCAAATGGTTTTGGGTTTTGTTTTCTTTTCTTTTACCAGTTTTTTTAGGTATAAGGTTAGGTCGTTTATTTGACATTTTTCTTGCTATTTGAGGCTACTTGCAGTAAGCCTGGTATTGCTATACTATTCCCTCTTAGAACAGCTTTTGCTGCATCCCAAAGATTTTGGACCACTGTGTTTTCATTTTCATTTGTGTCCATATATTTTTTTAATTTCCTCTTTGATTTCTTGGTTGATCCATTTATTGCCTAGTAGCATGTTATTTATTCTTCATATATTTGTGTTTATTCCAGACTTTTTCTTGTGGTTGATTTCTATTTTCATAGTATTGTGGTTGAAAAAGATGCACAATATGACCTCAGTCTTTTTGAATTTGTTGAAACTTGTTTTGTGACCAAACATGTGATCTCTTCTAGTTAACGTTCCATGTATACTTGAAAAGAATATGTATTTGCTATTTTAGCATGGGGTGGTTTGAGTGTATCTATTTGATTCATCTGTTCCAGTGTGTCAGTCAAAGCCACTCTTTCTTTGTTGATTTTCTGTTTGTATGATTGATATAAGTGGGGCTTTAATTTATTTTCTGTTTGGATAATTGATATAAGTGGGGTATTAAGATCCCCTACGATTATTACATAACATTTGATTTCTTCCTTTATGTTTGTTTTTAGCTGCTTTGTGTATTTGGGTGCCCCCATGTTGGATGCATAAATATTTGTAATTGTTTTATCTTCTTCTTGGATTTTCCCTTTATGTCTCTGTAGTATCCTTGTTTCCTCTTATTATAGCCTTCATTTTAAAGTCTCTTTTGTCCAATATAAGTTTTGCTATCCTAGCTTTCTTTTCACTTCCCTTTACATGATAAAAGTTTTTCTATCCCTTAACTTTCAAACTGCCCGTGTCTTTGGTCTGAAATGAGTCATTTATAGGAAGCATATAGATGGTTCTTGGTCTTTTTTTTTTTTTTTTTAATCTAATCAGTCACCATGTGTCTTTTGATTGAAGTTTGTAGTCTATTTATGTTCAAAGTAATTATGGATAGGTGTGTACTTATTGCTATTCTGTTACTTGTTTTATAGTTTTGTAGTTCTCTGTTCCTTTCTTCTTATTCTGTCTTCTTTTGTGTCTTGATGACTTTCTTCAGTGATATCCTTGGATTCTGTTCTCTTTATTTTTTACATATATATTATAATTTTTTGATTTTTGATTATCATTAGGTTTATATATATCATATTAAATATATAGCAATCTATATTAAGTTGATTGTTGTTTAAGTTTGAACCCATTATAAGTGCACTAAATTTTCACTCCCTCTCCTTGACATATTTAAGATATATGCTGTCATAATTTTTGTGTTTTTATTTTGTGCCTCCTTTGACTATTTTTTTTTAAGATTTTATTTATTTATTTGACAAACAGAGACCACAAGTAGGCAGAGAGGCAGGCAGAAAGAAGAAGGGAAGCAGGTTCCCTGCTGAGCAGAGTGCCCAATGTAGGGCTTGATCCCAGGACACTGGGATCACGACCTAACCTGAAGGCAGAGGCTTTAACCCACTGAGTCACGCAGGTGCCTCTCCTTTGACTATTTTTATAGATATACTTTATTTTATTGCTTTTGTGCTTTAACCTCCATACTGGTTTTATAAGCGATTAATACTACTTGTATTATGTTTTTATGTACCCATGAAATTTTTTCCTTTCCTGCATTTCTTACTCCTGCTTATGGTCTTTCCTTTCTACTTTTTCCTTTCTTATAGGGCTGGTTTAGTGGTGATCAATTCCTTTAACTTTGTCTTTTGGGAAGCTCTTTGTTTCTCCATTCTCAATTATACATTTGCTGGTTACCGTATTCTTGGTGGCAGGTATTTTCCTTTCATCACTTGGAATATATCACGCCACTTTCTTCAAGCCTGCTACGTTTCTACTGAAAAATCAGCTAATAGCCTTATGGGGTTTCCCTTGTATGTAGCTGTTTTCTTTTCTCTTGCTGCTTTTAAAATTCTCTCTTTATCCCTACTTTTGTCATTTTAATTATGTGTCTTTATGTGGACCTCATTTTTTTTTTTTTAATGGAGGCTTTTTGTGTCTCTTGGATCTAGATTTCTGTTTCCTTCCCCAAATTAGGTAAGTTTTCATTAGGTAAGATTTTCTGCCCCATTTCTCTCTCTTCTCTTTCTGGGATCCCTATAGTTCCAATGTTATTACACTTATTGGTGTTGCTGAGTTCCCTTAATCTATTCAAATTTTTATTATTATTTTTTTCTATTTACTCTTTAGCTTGAGTGCTTTCCATTATCCTGTCTTCTAGCTCACTGATCTCTTCTTATCATACCTCTACAATTTAATACCTGCAAGTCAGGGAGGTATTTTATCCCTCTTTATCTCAGTTTTCACATATGTTAAATGGAAATAATATTGGGTCCATTATCAAAGGAAGAGACTGAGACAAAGTTATGCAAAGCCTTATTCTATGCCAAGCATTAGAAGTTAGACTGACCGGCCAGGGAAATGAGGCTGAAACAAAGTAAAAGTTATGTAAAGCTTTATTCTATGCCAAGCATTAGAAGTCAGACTGACCGGCCAGGGCCGCCTCCGAAGAGAGCGACGCCCCTTGGCCTTACAGGCTGGTTTTTATAGGGCACAATTGCAGACATCTGCATATATGGCTTTGGCTGATTGAATGTCTCCTACCTGTTTGTTTTAGTAACGGTTACCTGGAACTGATACTAGTAACTGTTGAGGCGTTTATTAAACAACAAAATGGCCTTGTTTTAGGTATGTGTTTTAGTAATAGTTACCTGGAACCGATGTAAACAAAATGGCCTTGTTTTAGTAACAGTTACCTGGAACTGATATCAATAACTGTTGAGACATTTATTAAAGAACAAAATGTCTACCTAGGCAACATGGAGTCACTATGGCTAAGTAGGCCCAGGCAGGCCCTAGGAGGTTAACATGTTTTAATGTGGAATTGACCCCAACAATAATAATTCCTAACTAGAGAAATGTATTGAATCTTAAATAAATTAATACATGTTAAGTGCTATTACATGAAGAACTCTTTTATTAAGATAATTAATAATAAGAGGAGTATAAACACCAAAGGGAAAGTAGAAAATGTAACAGAAGAGAGAATAAGAGTATAAGAAAGAATCATGAAATTAGCCAGTTTTAAAATAATGGCATAAATAACAGTTTAGTTATAAACATGTTAGGTTGAATCATATGAAAGTGATATTCTATGTGTCATAAAATGTTAAATATTAGCAATTTCACCTAGGTCAACCTAAAGATATATATGAGTTTTAAAAGTTCTGTTTTGGGACGCCTGGGTGGCTCAGTTGGTTAAGCAGCTGCCTTCGGCTCAGGTCATGATCCCAGCGTCCTGGGATCGAGTCCCACATCGGGCTCCTTGCTCCGCAGGGAGCCTGCTTCTCCCTCTGACTCTGCCTTCCACTCTGTCTGCCTGTGCTCGCTCTCACTCTCTCTCTCTTACAAATAAATAAATAAAATCTTTAAAAAAAAAAATAAAATAAAAGTTCTGTTTTAATGAGAGAAATTAACTTTTAAAAATTCATTTAAAATATGAACAAATATACCCCTCACATGTTGATAGTGTAGTATTCAGTAAACCATGAAAATATTTCATGTTCTAAATTGCAAAAGTTGAACAATTATAATTAATATTCCTCCAACTTCTTTTTAATGAAATAGCACAAATAATTTTATTATGAATTAGAGATAATTTATTAATTGTTGTTTTTCATTTTAATTTCATTAAGAAAAACTGATTTTTAATTTCCCTCTTTCAAAACTAATTTGAAGCTAAGATGGAAACTTGTTATATATTTGATCTACTTACAACACAGAAAATATCTTCTAGAGATAATAGCAATTAAACATGCATAATTATACAGAAAAGCAATTTTTAAAATGAGATTTCACTAAAGGTATTTAATTTGTGATTTGATTATATAAGGTTGGAAAATATTAGAGTCAGGAGAATGACCTAAAAGACTCAAGACTTCCTTTCTTATTTTACTTTATGTAATTGTGGATACTTGTGTGATTACTCTGAGATATGTTTAATCACATATCTGCTATATTTATTGGATGATGCTTTTGATGGTTGTCATTCAGTTCGGATGGAAGATATGTTAATACATGTTCATATTTTAATATGGAAGATATATTTAAAAATTAAATAATGGCTTTCTTAATAAATTTTAAATAATGATTAGCTACCTAATCATGTTAATGTATTTGTTATTTCACCAAGAACAATATTTGTGAGGATGCATATTTTCAAGGAATTAGCAATACCTATTTTACTGCACAATTTGGTTAAGAACTTAAGGTTTTTAAAATGTCATTTAGAGAAAAACTTCTCAGTGGACTAAAGATAATATTTGTTGGAATCTTAAATTTTTATTAATGATTTTCACTCTAAACAAGATACAGCAATTAATTAAAAAACTAATTTCTACATCTTTAAAGAAAAATAACTAATGAGAGATAAGTCTCCCATTTCTCCCATCCAAGTACTAATCAGGCCCGACCCTGCTTAGCTTCCGAGATCAGACGAGATCGGGCACGTTCAGGGTGGTATGGCCGTAGACAAGTCTCCCATTTCTGATATAGTATCTTTAGGAAAGACAGTGAAACAAGAAGCTTGCCCTGTTCTGATGTGGACAAGTTAATTATCCCTCATTATGTGCATTGGCAGGGACCTAAAACAGTCAGATCATGGAGCAAGAAGAGCCCCTAACACTATAGCTATAGTCAGCCACAGTAATTTCAACACAGGGAGTACCTGTACGTGCAGAAGACTCTGCCCAGAAGTGAGGTCTGAGAACAGCAGGGTCATGGGCAGTGGTGCTCACATTCAAGGGCATATGATCGATGACCAAATTCAAAATCTTCTGTTTGCTAACTGTGGAAATATGGGCAATCTACTTAATTTCTCCATCTCACAGTTTCCTTATCTTGACCTGGAGTCAATGGCATCTACTCACAAGATAGATTGAGTTCATTGAGTTAATTTGTTGAAAACTTTTCAAACAGTGCCAACCATATAGTAAGCACTCTAGATTTTAGTAATTAATGTTACCATCTCTACAGATACACCTAATACATGGCTTCTTTTCCATTTTTAATGCCTGGTATTAAGTGCTTAATTCAGGCAATACTTCTGGTGAGGAGGTAGGAGAAGATTAACAGATTGTTTCTGATTCCTTCAGCTGACCTGCAAGTGATTTTATAACACTTAGGTGTTAGTAGTCTGTTACAAAGGCAACCTGCATTTCATAGATTATTTTATTTTACTGAATACACATCTTATACTCACTTACAGTTTTCTTATATTCACTCCATGTGGCAATTTTCCTCCCTTCCATGTGAGTGCTTGATATTAATTCCATTCCTCTATCAATTTTCCCCATTTTTTGGTCAGATAATTCCAATGATGTACCTTAGTTAGGGACAGGACAGTGGACAGGTTTGTGTTCTGTCCATCCCACTAATGTACTAATACACCCACTATTCAAATGCTCAAGCTGTAAGGGGAGTAGAGGAATTCAGGCTTTTCCAATCTAACTGATATTTTCTGTCCCCTCAGGGAATCATATGAATTTTCAGATATCCAAGTTACATTATTTTCAGTTTCAAGTCCCATGTTGAGAATTGGGTTCACTAAATCCTAGATACCTGGGTCTTTTGGTGCCTTATACCAACATCTTTGAAATTATAAGTAAATGTTTATAACACCACTCAACTCACTAATGTTGCTCTAGTACGTTCAAATTAGGTCAAATGGGATTTCAATGCCCTCATAGCTAAAAGTTAAGAAAGAAATGAGTGAAAAGTAGAAATTAAAAGAAAATTTTAACAGAATTGTGGTTGATAAGTGAAGGACTAGAATCAAATATATATGAACACTGCAAAAAATAATAAACATGTAAAGAAAGAGACTAAATGAACCTTGAAGGGGAGAAGCAGGAAGTCAAAGAAACTCATACTTAATGGATTTAGGCTTCCCAGTAAAGAATGACAAAGTTATGTAGGAGGAGTGAGAAGACAAGGAACTTTGGAACTTGCTAGTATGTATGTTTGTCACCATATAGTTCAGTAAGATTTCCCTATAATTTTTAATAATTTTCCTAGTTGGGTTATCCTCAGGGTTAGGCCATATCTTTCAGGAGAATTATAGGCAAATAATTTCATTTTATTGGAATATTCTGAAGAAGTTGAAGAGAAGTGGAATATATGATATCAGTAACAATAAATCAGAAAAAAGAACATCACTGCTTTTAAATTTGCTCTCTTAAAATCCTTACTTGAACTCCCTGGGATACTCTGGGAGCATGTTAATGAATCAATATTAGAAGTAGGGATATTTTTAAGTTATTTATTCTGGGATTAAGGCAATGCCTGGCAAATGATATGTTGTCCTTTTCACACAATGCTGTAGAATCTTATTAGAAATTTCTGCTTCATAAGTAGGAAAATATATTACATTATTATTTATGTTGCCTATGTTTCAAATTCATGGCTCAGTCATCACTGTGACAGAACAGATCCTGAGACCAGAAAGCTTGGCAGAAGATAATAATGACAAAAACTAGGCAGGGTCCTACAGAAGTTAAAAGCATGTATGGGACTTTAAAGTTAAAAGCATGTATGGGACTTTAAAATTAAGTGGTTGGTTAGCATATGATCTAGTACTCCCACTTCTGGGTATATTTCTGAAGGAAATGATATTGCTATATCAAAGAGATACCCGCACAATGAACCCACAAGTTCACTGTGGCATTTTTTACAATAGCTAACACATGGAAACACCCAAGAGTTGGTTGCCAGGGGCTGTGGAGAGGGGTAAAGGGGGAAGATGTTGGCCAAAGGATACAAACTTTCAAGATAGGGAGGGAAAGATCATGCTTCTCTCCTTTATACCACTGTTTCAGAGAAATATAGCTGACCCTTGACCAACACATGCTTGAACTGTTTGGGTGCACTTATATGTGGATTATTTTCAATAAAGAGAATACAGCACTGTAAAAAAAAGATGAATAAGTTCTGAGGATCTAATGTACTGCATGGCTATAGTTAAAAATATTGTACATTTGAAACTTGCTCAAAGAATAAATTAAATGTTTTCACCACACATACACAGACACATACACAGTTAACTATGTGAGGTGATGAATGCATTAACTAACTTTATTGTGAAAACCAGTTCATTATATCAGATGATCATGTTATACACCTTAGAGTTATGTAATCTTATTTGTCAATTATGCCTCAATAATTTTGGGGGGAAAGATAGTTGGTTAGTGTGAGGTGGTTTAGAGAAAGGGAGCCAGCCTCTTATAAGAGTATCAGATAGTCTGATCTCCAGCAAGAAGCTTTGTAGTAAAAGAAGGCAGTACTTTTATCATGGAACACAAAAGTAAGACACTAGTTACTGAGACTGAGATGAAAGTGAAGGTTTATTCACAAAGCAATAACAAGAATAAAAATTGAAGTGTAAGGTATGAGCCTCTGTAGCAGGCAAGGTTGAGCACAAACACCCAGCTTGCTCCCTGAGGGCCTCTTAAATCCTCCCAGATGGAACATGGTAGCATTGAAATCTTTATGCAATAGCACCAATTAAAATCAATTTTAACGACATACCTCAAACAATGAAAGTAAGTTCAAATCCTAAAATGAAAATCACATAGTTCTTTGGTTTGTATTTAGGAGTTAAATTCAGCAGTGTATTTAAAACCTTGAACTTGCCGTGCAAAATATATGCATGATATAGTATATGCTATAAGTTAGAATTCTTCCTTAATTTTTTCTTCTGAAAAGGTGAACCCTATATATAATCTTAACTGTGATGACATACACATAGTTGGGAATTAATTTGTATTGTTGTACTCTAGTACAGCTTTTTTTTTAAAAAGTCTTTTTTTGAGGCATTATCACATACAGTAAACTGCACATATTTATAATATAAACTTGGTAAGTTCCTTTGTTTTTTTTTTTTTAATTAAAGATTTTATTTATTTATTTATTTGAGAGACAGAGAAAGAGCACAAGTGGGGAGAGGAGCACAAGTGGGTTTCTTGCTCCCCACTGACCAAGAAACCTGATACGTGACATGATCCCAGGACTCTGGGTCATGACCTGAGTGGAAGGCAGATGCTTAACAGACTGAGCCACCCAGGTGCCCCCTAAACTATGATAAATTTTGACATTTATATATGTCCACGAAATCATCACCAAAACTAAGATAATAAGCATGTTCATTACTCCCCCAATTTTTTCCTGTGTCTCTGTAATTCCTCTCTTCTGTTCTAGCTCCCACACCCAAGCAATCACTGATCTGGCTTCTGTAATTATAGACTAGCTTACATTTGATATTTTTATATAAATGGTATATATGTTATGTACTTTTTTTATGGTCTGGGTCCATTTAATTCAGTATAATTATTTGAGTGTATCAGTAGTTCATTTCTTTTTCTTTCCTCAGTAGTATGTCACTGGGGGAATATACCACAAATTATCTATTCATCTGTTAATGGAAATTCACGCTATTACTAATTATAATGAAATAAAGCTGATAAAAAGATTCATGTACAACTTTACCACCTCTAGAATTCTTATGATTTTACGAATACAGCTATTCAGCTAAGGAAGTCAGAGAAAAATAATATAAAAAGCTTTTCAAGAGAAGCTGTAATGTATATGGCCTCAGTGGGAATTACACTGATAGCTCTTTTCCTCCATGACCGCCTGTTATGTTCCATCAAGGCAAGTACCCAGTTTTTACTGACTCAGGATGAATATGTACCTACGTAAGATTCTATGGTAATATGGGAGCACACTGAAGATAAGTTCTGCTAGTTTAAACTACTAATATCATCATGAATTTCTTTATTCTGAGTACCCTTCTAAGGAATTGTCCTGAAGATGCCCAAGTTTCACCATTGTGAATTTTTGGAATATAATAATCTCCAAGTTATTTCTAATTAAATTTATTTTTTTCATATGAAAGGAATTCATACCCATATGCTTTGATATCTAACATTTTCTGAAGGACAGGCTTAAAGTCCATTAAGCTTGAAAGCATTTAAGATTGATTACATACTTTTCTTCAATGATAATGGAAAACAAATAAGAACATTAAAACTACATTTTCTCAGTAACCTAATAAATATCTTCCACATGTTAAAATAATAGGATATAAGACTTGGTTGAAAGTTAGGTATGTCATTTCATCAAGGCTACTTATTTTGTACTCCTGGAGGTGAAGCAATTTGCTAAAAGCCACATAAGAACACTTGTTAATGACTGTGTAGGCATTCAAGCCTGTTACCATCAGACATTTGAGTGGTTTTATTTCCATCATTTCTTACTATTCCTGTTGTATTCTCAATTTTTAAAATAGCTTTCAAATTTGGGGAGACATACAACATTTTTATGCTAAATTTTTCATGAAAATAGATGTGTATTTTCTTAGCCAAAAGGTGTCATTTTACCAAGACAAGCTGTCATCACTGTGAAAGCTCCAAACTTCTATCCATGGAGAAATCCAAAATCTATACTTTTTGTTCTTCCTCTAAGTAAAATGTTGTCTTTATTTACCTTAACTAAGAGCAGCTCTTGCTGGTAGAAATAGCAACAGTTTGCTTTAGATTAAATATTCTTTTAAAATGTCATAGTTCTTTTTCCTCCTACCCAAACACCCTATTCCCATCCAAGGAACTTTTCTCCATATAAAACTTTTCTACATTTTTATAAATGTGAAATAGACAAGTTATTTAATTTAGAATGTAGTAGACTATATGCCCTGAAGTAAGAATACTATGCCACTTAATAAATGTACAAACTTGTGCATGTGAATTTAGCTCCCAAAGCTTTAGTTTCATTCAAAATTATACATAATATTATTTTCTGTGCCAAACTATAAAGAGTATCATGAGAAGGAAATGTGGTACTTTATAGGAAAGCACTTTATAGACTAGCATGCTACAGAAAATATAATTGTAATTTTATCAATTCTCTGAAGCTGGATAAGGGAGTTGTAAAAATCTTGTCAAATGTCTAGGTTTAACCCCCCAGGTTTCTACCTATGGCAAAGCATGGAATGAAGACCTATACATTTTTGGAACGTAAGATCCACTTATATTGAGACCCCGGCAAAGGTTTTAGTAAAATATGTGTAGTTCTTTGCACCAGGGTATACTAAATATGGGGTAGGGATGGCCCCCTGGTGATGAAGGCACTATTGGGGAGGGGGCAAAAAGGATGCAGAAGCTTCCCATGGACCCAAAGATTTCTGTGTTCAAGTATGGAGTCCCTCTGCTTAATTAACATACCAACTTTGAACTGTGTAACAGAGGCAATCACATTCTTTAATTCAGATATGTGCTTTTAACATGTATGTATATAAATAACCTTTCCTGGTCAGGCATTGTTAATTCCTCCATCTCTAATGATGGACTAGATCAACATAGTCCTGGCTTCAGTAACTTACAATTGGGTTCCATCACCTCTCCATTGTTTTATCAAGTTTGTAAATGACTGAAGCTATATGGTGTTTTGTAACCAAGATTTTAAAATAAGAGGCTCTTGCAATCAAGTTATGAAAAGACATGAGGAATCTTAAATTAATAGTAGTAAGTGTAAGAAGTCAGTCTGAAAAGTAGCACTCTGTATGATTCCTACTATATGAAGTTCTGGAAGAATCTACACTATGGAGGCAATAAAAGGATTAGTGGTCACCAAGGATAGTGGATGGGGAGAGATGAATAGGTAGAGTAAAAAGGATTTTTAGGGCAATGAAAATATTTTGTAGGATAATGCAGTGATAGGTATATGTCATTTTACTTTTATTCCAAACTCAGAATGTACAACACCAAGAGATAATCCTAAAGTAATCTATGGACCTTGTGTGATTGTGATATGTTAATGGAGATTCATCCTTGGTTAATAAGTGTACCATTCTGGAGAGCAATGTTGACAGTTGGGGAGGTTATGCATGAGCGGAAGCACAGGATATATGAGAAATCTGTACGTTCCTCTCAGTTTTATTGTTCTAAATAAATATCTTAAAAAATCAAATATTTTTTAGAACAACATTGTTCTAAATAAATATCTTAAAAATCAAATAGAAAATAAGTAGAGTTCTTAATGAAATAATGGGAATACTCTATGTCTTCATCTGGTATCCATGCGTTTAATTCCAATGTGCATTTTCACTGTCTATAGATGACAGTAACTCCCCATTTCAATAATATCATTTTATTTCACATTTTCAAAAGAGAATGGTAAAAAAAAATACATAGGTAATATCTTTGACAAATTCCAATGTTTTGTGATAAAAATATTTAAAAAATTTCTACATGATAAATCGCTCTTCCAGAAAATAATACTAGTTGATAATAAGCATTTTTTAAAACCTTATGCTTAAAATATTGTACAATATCTGATATGTGCATATACAGCCTTGGTGTGTGGTGAGACTTTCAGATCTGATATTCTGAAAAGCCCTAATCTTCATTACTTCATAGAGAATAATTCTGATTTGGGTTTGTAATTGATTTTTTAAAATACACATAAACTTAAATCTTTTCTTGAGTGGAGATCTTTGGTTTCTCTTGCAAAGTTTGGTTATAGTAAAAAAAAAGTAATCTTAATTTAAAATATTTAGGAAAAAGATGAAAATATACTTGCTTTCACAAATCATCTTTCAAATGAAAGTTGAGTAAATCTCATTTCATTGCATTTTATTTTGAAAGACAATTATTTACATGTCTTTTTTAAATTGCTAAAACTAAAGGGCAACATTTAGAAAGAATATTATGACTTTTGGTTTTATTCTTTCTGTGATTTTAGTAGATGTTAAGGGAAGTTTAAGTATTGTATTTAATGAAGAAACTATGGCAGCATGATGGAAGGAACTTAAACAGCATGGGCTCCCTCTCACCAAGGTTAATCTAGCTACTCCTGAATTCCTGAACCATAAGAAGAGAGAGAAATGCTTAGCCCCAGATATGGTAACGTCTCTTAAGAATCTAGACAGGCACCTGGAAGCCCATTAATTATATCTTAACCCTTTCACTGTGGAGGGGACAAAGTTTTTATCTTACTGGGATATTCATCTGCTCTGGAAAAGGGTTTACCTTCCTGCCTACATTACTTAGTCCAGAATACTATGTAATTGTTTATAAAAAAATCTAATTTATTGACATAAGGTCCTGTGTGAAACCATTTTGGATCAAAGAATGAGTCTGAGGATGACAGCTTGCTGTTTGGTTTGGTTGCTGTTTTCCAGGAACGAGTATATACATTGGACCAAAACATTTCTATGGCACACTTGCCTGATAGCTAAAATAGATAGATCTCCAAACCAAGGAGTGAAAGTAGGATTAGCTCTCATTCTCAATGACTTTTTAGGATTTGAGCTTTGTGCCTGTGTAACCCTAGACTCTCCTGGATTAGAGATCCTAGTCACAAGATGGTATGTTCCACTGAACATAAAAATATTCCTGTTGCTTGGTCATTTTAAAGTCCTCATGTCAGTGAACAAGTAAGTAAAGAAAGGAATTGCTACACTAATGGACATTTTGGTTAGAGATAGAGATGAATAACAGAGATAGAGATGAATAGGTTTAAAACTTGTGGGTTTTACTGGGCATCCCTTGGAACTTTCTTGACTAGTGACAGCAATACATAGACAATTGCTAAAACCTAATCTGATAAGCTGAAGGGCAGCAAGGGTTCAGATACCCCAGAGATGAATGCCTGGTGAGCCCCATCAGATAAACAGCTGAAATATTGGCCAAGAGGGAAAGAAATCTAGAGTGGGTAGATGAAAGGGATGACATGAAATTATGACTTCTGCTAGCTGCAAATGAGAACTATAATTTTTTTTTAACTACTGTGAACAAATCTTATTGTTAGAGGTTGCAAATAGTACCACCTAGAAGAGTTAGCAACCCAGTGGACTTAATATGGGACACAAGCGAATCAAATGATACAACTTTTGATTCATGCTTGGATACATTATGCTAAATCTTGGACCATCTCAACTTACCACAGATATAGTGGACTGTTCCCTCACCTCGTCTGTGTACCATATCATATATATATATATATATATATATATATATATATATATACACACACATATATATGTGTATATATATATATGCACATATACACACACAGACACGCATGCGTGTGTGTGTGTGTGTATATCTCATATAATATATAAAGATCAATTGCTTTGGTTTGCTGACTTATACCTTTCTCCTGAGCTGTAGAAGGCTGCCTGTAGTGAGATTTCAAGGTAATTAAAGCCGCCCACGTCATTCCTGAACAAACAGGAAAAGGAGTTGGTGTATAGTTCAGCCAACCTTTTTATCCTCTGAAAAGAAGAGTTAATTCTGAGGTGCATTTTATGTAGTTTCTCATAGTTTCCCCCATGGGATTAAGCCCTAGTTTTCCACAGTAGTAGCCAATTAATTAACATACACCTCATTGGATTTTCAGTTTCCATGTCTCACATTCTCTCTTTTATTTAAATTTTAAGAGCTGTTATAATATAACAGTCTCGTAAGACTATTTACTTAACACATTTCATTCAATCTGATTTTGGTCCAAGTGGTTCATTGACTCAATTCTATACAGAATTCAGTTTCTCCACCACAGGACATGTCTGCCTTTCAGTATATTCTCCCCATATAGATAATAATTTTTTTTGGTCCTATAAATTTACCTTTAGATTTGGTTACTTTTATATAATTTAAATATCATCTCTTCCATTTCCAGGTCATAGTGATACTAAAAATGTAATAGATGCTCTAGAAAATGAATTGACACAGGGAATATGGACAAGAAGGTATATCTGCCTAAGAGTACCTTTCCATCTTACTTTGAAATGTTAAGTCAAGTTTGGACCATCAAAGAAGGCTGAATCCAGAGATAGCAAATGGGTAGCTGTCTTATTTAGAACTGGCAATTTTATTCCTTCTAGAATAGATAGTATCAAATGTTTGATATCACTAATCTTTAGCATAGTTTATGGCCAGTGGTTTTCACACTCATTTATTTGAGAACTGTTCTTTAGAATGAGAATGTAAAATTTATGAGGTGTTTCACAATTCCACTTGTATTAGGAAACTGAAGACGATAAAACTGAGTATGTTTTTGAATATTCTTTTTTAAATACTACCTCAGGAGGACTTCTGCAACAATATAATTTTGATTTTGTCAGTTTTGAGACTAGAAAATATTTTACTAATTCTAAGAAACTGTATATATACTTATAGATATGTGTGTCTTTGTTTGTGTGTATACACACACACAGACATATATAGAATATATATATATTCTAAATGCTGTTAGTCTATAAGTTTCATTTTTCCTATTTAATAGCAAAAAATTATTTAAATAATGACATTGAAGGAAAATATATAACATTATACTATCGAGGAAATTAACCAAAAGGCAGAAAACATCTTTGAAAGAAAATTCTATTCAGCAAATACTTACTGAATGCTTACTAGGTGCCAGACACTGAGGAGAAGTTTATTGTAAGGAGTCAACAAATGCACTATGAGTCTCAGCTTTAATATTTTCTGACAGTGAAATCTGGGTTACTCCTTATTAAATTCTCTGCTAAGATCTTTATCATTAGAAGGAGAGTATGGATACTTCATCTGACAAGCTTGATGTTAGGATTAGATGAAATAATACATGCAAAATGTCAAGCAGTACCTAGGGCAAAGTGTTCAACAAATGTTGGTTATTGTTAAGTTGTAGGGTATTAGGGATGAACAAGGGAGACCTCCAGCATGGAGACAGACAATTTAACATGTAATGATAATATAGTGGCATAGATGCTCTTACAAGGCTTCTAGAAGAAGGTCGTATTTAACTTAGAATCTGAGGAAAAAGAGGAAGTTGGCAGGGAAAATCAAAAGAATGAGAGTATTATGGAACAAAAGGAAAGATCAGAAGAATGAAAGACTATTGTGATTCCAAGGAACTAAATTAACTTAAGGGTAGTTGAATAATCAACTATGACTGAAGTTAAAAAGAGAAATAAGCAAGCTTAGAGCAGTGACTCTCAAACATTTTGGTCTCAGGACTTCTATTTACTCTTAAAAATTACCAAGACACTCAAAGTGCTTTTTTTAAATGTAGATTATATCAATCAATATTAAACACATTAGAAATTAAAGCAAATTTTAAAGCATTTATTTATTAATTCCTTTCAAATAGAAACAAGCACATTTTTTGTGTTAACACAAATAGTGTATTTTTATGATAAATATATTTTCCAAAACAAAAGAAATTATGGAAGGGTGGCATTGTTTTGCATTTTACAAATCTCTTGAAAGTTTGTCTAAATAGAAGATAGCTGGATTTTTATATCTGTTCTGAATTCAAGGTTTATATGTTATTTTTGTTGACATGTATGAAGCAAATATAGTCTCAGACAGATATGAAATAGGAAAAGGGAAGATATATTTCAATAACTTTTGCAGATAACTGTGGATAGTTTTCTTTTGATATTATGTCAAAAATCAATAAGGATTAATTTTTTTAAAATATTTTATTTATTTATTTGACAAAGAGATTACAAGTAGGTAGAGAGACAGGCAGAGAGAGAGAGGGAAGCAGGTTCCCTGCTGAGCAGAGAGCCAGATGCGGGTCTCCATCCCAAGACCCTGAGATCAAAACCTATGGTGAAGGCAGAGGCTTAACCCACTGAGCCACCCAGGCACCCCAACAAGGATTAATTTCTTAAAAGTTAGTTACAGGGGTGCCTGGGTGGCTCAGTGGGTTAAAGCCTCTGCCTTCAGCTCAGGTCATGATCCCAAGGTCCTGGGGTCAAGCCCCACATTGGGCTCTCTGCTCGGCAGGGAGCCTGCTTCCTCCACTCTCTCTGCCTGCCTCTCTGCCTACTTGTGATCTCTGTCTGTCAAATAAACAAATCTTAAAAAAAAAAAAAAGTTAGTTACAATATGAGGTCTGATCCCATATCAATCAAATTTTCACATACTGTGAAGGTATAATGTGATATTAGGGTTCATTGGTCTATTTTACACTTTGAATGCATCTTTGTTTCATGTGTAATTTTGCATCATCAGTGATTGGTCATTTGGAAAATGTTAGTACACTGTGTTATCCTATACAGATCTCTTAAGAAAAATCTTTAGGTATTAGGAGGATAATAAGTTCACGGTAACAAGGGTAGTTGGGTTATGGACATTGGTGAGGATATGTGCTATGGGGAGTGCTGTGAACTGTGTAAACCTGATGACTCACAGACCTATACCCCTTGGGCAAATAATACATTATATGTTAATAAAAAAAATTCATTTGAAAACTAAAATTTTATTATTGGCAATATATACTATTGTATTTTTTTAAACAGGCTCGTTTCAGTCATTTTTGAGAAAACTTCTGTCAATTAATTCTGAATAGTCACCTTTTGTCAGTAGTTCTTTCAAGTAAGAATGGTGTTAAGAAAGTGGCTAGTTCAGCTTGCAAATCAAACTACTGTCAAGCATTTCAAAACTGTTTAATGCTAACTTCCCATTTCACTATACAGAATATTAAGAACACATGTCCACAGAGTTGAGCTGTGACAACATTGTGAGTCTTCTTCATTAAGATTATTTTTAAGTGAAAGTAGGTTTAAAGAAAAAAAAAAAAACCCAGAGGATGCATGATAACAAATAATTCAATGACTACTAGTAAGTTTGATGCCACTGTATTGACTTATGCTTAGGTATTAGCAGTATTATCCATCAGTACAAAAGAGGGAAATATATTTTAACGTTATGAAAATAGTTTTGATCTCACAGCTCATCTGAGGGACCCAGAGGGGTTGGACCACACTTGTTTATGATTAGGTTATCAAAATCCTAAAAAATATTCAGGAAAAGGAAACTGATATAATTTTAAATAGTATATGTAACTTATCTCTTTTATTTGTTCATCACATAAAGTTCTCCTTAGGGGTTTAGCAGACATTACATGAAATAGGAATTATATGTGTCCTGTTTTTTTTTGTTTGCTTGTTTTGTTTTGTTTTGTTTGTGGGTAGAACTTAAGCCAATAAACATAAGTGGCAACCAGGTAGATAAAGGGGAAATATAAGCTTGATGAAGCATCACTGGCTTTCTCAGAGTGAGACTATGTGGTAACTTTAAGTTTCTAGGAACTGAGCCAAAGCAGGAAAATCAATGCCACAGAGTAGGTTTAAGTGCTGGAGAGGTTGTTAGACAAAATGACTTTCGGATTCTCTTCAAGGGTTGAAGTTTTATGTTTTTTTATTTAATTAGGCTGCCTCAAATGTAAAACACTATGAGACACACACGAAAATTATAAGAAAAGCCACTGTCAAATTAATACTTCAGAGTTGTTTTGTTGTTGTTGTTTTTAAATGCCAATTCCACAGATTCCCATAGACCAATTGCTTTTTGGAAGGAAATTCTACTGGTATCTCATTTGGCTGAAGCATTTATCCAAACACAATCTGCTCAATCCTAAATAATGATAAAAGCTGCACATAGAATTGTGTTAAAACAGAAACAAGTTATTTGTAGTTTTGCTTAGTGCCAGAGCTAATTAATTTTTATGAATTCTGTTTCATTTGCCTAATTACCATGATCACTTTCCTGGTTTGTTGATTTCTTTTTTGGTTTTCAAGTGGACAATGGAAATTATATATCAATTCAAAAAGAGTTGTACATAAATTAAGGAATGATGCATAATGAATAGGCTCTAAGTTTCTTAATTGTTTTAATGAACCTTTTTCTCAGGTTAAATTTATGTGATACTGAAGAAACATTTGATTCCATTTATTTGGAGAGAAAAATGGCAATGACTTTGGGTGGTTATTGACTTCCTATGTATATCAGTATGTTACACTGCTAATTTTTGATGTCGTGTAGACATAGCAGATTGTACTTTAATGTAAAATAATAAATATTTAAAAATAATAAATATATTGTGTTAACTAACAATGTTTTTTTTTTTTTAAAGATTTTATTTATTTATTTGGGAGAGAGACAGACAGAGAGAGATGAGGCGAAGCAGGCTCCCTGCTGAGCAGAGAGCCCTATGCGGGACTCGATCCCAGGCCCCTGGGATCATGACCTGAGCCCAAGGTAGAGGCTTAACCCACTTGAGCCACCCAGGCGCCCCATGTGTTAACTAACAATGTTTAAAAAAGCAAAACATTCTCTACCTTAGCCTCTCTCCGTCTCTGTTTCTCATTCTCTCAGTCTCTTAAAGTAAAAGAAAAGTTGTACAGAGACCTAGTTAGCTATGAGATAAAAGATGCCCTCCAGTTCTATGAAATACATGGAGGTGAACCCATGAGAGATTTTAAAAACAAATGTAAAAAGAAATCCTTGAGCTTCTTTTCTTCTTCATTTTCATTTGTCTCCTTGCTAATATTTAAGAACATTCCAATCACATCATTCCTCATCTGAAGTGGCTATTGTCTGCTCCCTTGTTCTTTCAATCTTTTCTCTCTTGCATGGTAGCTTCTTTCATCTTTAGCTGTTAAAAGATAACTCTAACCATTGTTTAAAGAACAAACAATCTGAGGAGAAGCTCAAAAGCACTAAAGAGCATTACATTTATTGAATTGTACTTAAGATCAGTGCATTATGAATCTTCTATTAGTGTTCTTTCACCATTTTATGGACACATCCCCTGTTCTTTGTTACATCTATAATACACCAAGCCTGCATATAAGCAACATTCAGCTTCACCTTTAGGCTTGTTTCAGTTTTTTCATATGGGCTTTTAGTAATTCCTTCTAAATCAATATTTGTCTTTTCTATTAAAATAACAGCTCTTGCAAGCAAAAAACCATTTACTGTGGATCCTAAATCAACAGAATATAAGCTCAGAATTGTGGTAATTGTAATGTTCGAGACTTCAATATACAGAAAAATAATTTAACTACGATGTGAAATTTGTCTGCAATGGATGTTAATTCAAAATTACTTAAAGTATTTGTTGTAATTTAAGCCTAACTGAGCAGCTTATAAGAATAAGATTTAAATAGGTTACAATGCATTATCAGTATCATTATGATATTTTTTGGAGTTGTTTTTATAAGTCCCCAAACTGAAAAAATCTGATACATTTTTTCCCCTCACTGTAGTTCTTACATGTCAAAACAAGAATTTCACTAAGGTGAAATAGACAATGAAGACTATTCAGTCTATTGCAATAGGAAAAAGAAACTGAACTCAATTCTGAGGAAAAAAAATAATTAAAAGCCTGAAGAGTTTTTAAGAACAGGAGTGGAGGGATCCTAGGTTAACTATAGAGTTAAATTAGTTTCAGGTGTACAATACAGTGATTTAGTAAATCTCTATATTACTCAGTGTTCATCATGGTAAGTGTACTCTTAATCCCATTCACCCATTTCAACTAACCCCACACACCTTTGCTCTGGTAACTATTTTTTGGTTCTCTGTAAATTCTGATTTTTTAATTTGCCCCTTTTTCCCCCTTTTGTTTTGTCTCTTAAATTCCACATATGAATAAATCATATGGTATTTGTATTTCTCAGATTGACTTATTTTGTTTAAGATTACACTCTCTAGATCCATCTATGTTATTGCAAAAATCTTCAAAAGATTTCATTCTTTTTCATGGCTGAATAATATTCCATTGTTTATATACCTCTTCTTGATCCATTCATCTATTGATGGAAACCTGGGCTGCTTCCATAATTTAGTTATTCTAAATTAGACTTCAATAAACATAGGGGTATATTTATCTTTTTGGACTAGTATTTTTGTATTCTTTGGGTAAATATCCAGTAGTGCAATTACTGGATCATGTGATAGTTCTGTTTTTAATTTTTTGAGGAACCTCCATACAGTTTTCTACAGTAGCTACACCAGTGTGCACTCTCACCAACAGTGCTTGAGGGTTCCCTTTTTCTCCACATTCTCTCCAAGAACTTACTGTGTTGTTGATTTTAGTCATTCTGAAATGTGTAATATCTCATTGTGGTTTTGATTTGCATTTCTTTGATGATGAGTGATATTAAGCATCTATTCACATGTCTATTGGCTGTGTGTATATCTCTTTGGAAAAATGTCTGTTTACGTATTCTGCCCATTTGTTAACTGGGTTATTTATGGGTTTGTTTGTTTTTTAAGTTAAATTGTATAAGTTTTCTTATATGTTTTAGATACTAACTCTTTATCATATATGCTATTTACAAATATCTTCTCCCATTAAATAGGTTGTATTTTAGTGTTATTGATAGTTTCCTTTCTATGCAGAAGCTTTTTATTCTGATGTAGTCCAAATAGTTCACTTTTGCTTTTGTTTCCTTTGCTTTAGGAGACATATTTAGAAGAATGCTGTTATGGCTGATGGAAAAAACAAACTTTCTTGTATCTTCATGACGGTAGGTATTTTAACAAGTTGGGAAGACAGTGCTCTCAGAAGTTAGACTTCTACCTTCTTACAGAAACTGGGAGATAGGGCTACTATTTTCTTCTATGTTTACATTTTAAGGATGGCTCTCAGATCCTTGAGGAAGAAAAAAAATGCCTGGTTTGTAAAACTGACAAGAAAGTTGGGGAAGATTTATATACATTTCAAAGGAGCAAGGAAAAAGTTTACATTGAGAAGTGTTCTAAAGTAAATGCTCTAAAGAGAGAGAGATAAAGGGCCTTGAGACAGAAAGAAGCCTACCTAAAATTTGGTCAAGCAATGGGAAAGGGTAAGACTGTCTTGATCACATGTACAATTCCTTTTCCTATTGAGACCTGTTTCTGTTTCTCTGTCATTGCATTAGGTTATCCCAGTTAGTGAGAGGGAAGACAAAATTTGAAAAGGATGGTTATTTTATAGACTTTCACTATAGAAATATCTATAAACATGTTTCTTGCCTTTAGTTATTGAGAACCCACAGTTTATAAATTACCATTAAGTAATATGAAGAAACAGAGTATATAGGATGTTCTCTAACTTGAATTCCCTAATCATATATTTTCATACTAGTTGGTGACTGCGATAGTTTTAATATTACAAGATCGGAGATAATAATAGGTGGACAAGTAATTGAGCTTTGTCTAAAATCTTGCCAAAGGCTCTCTGTTATCACATATGGAACCTGCGCAATCACTTGGCTTTAACAAAAATTTCTCAGAGACACATGCTTCATTCATCTCAACATTATCTACTCTATGGAAGTCTTTAAAGATACCAAAAAGAAAGATAATTAGAAATATAGATCATTATAGTCTTAGATAATGTCAAGTTCTATTACATCACTTTACAGATGAAGAGGAGATGGAAAAAGGAAAAATGAGATGGTCCAGAGTCCCAGGATTACCTGAAGGACTTTAGCCACATCACTAAACCCTATCACTAAGCTCTGTCATTATTGCTTCAAATGGCAGAAGGTACATATGGTTTAAATCCGTCCGAAGAGTTGCTAAGCACTTCATTTAAAAACATTTCTTAGGTAATTATGGATAAGAATAAAAATAAAGATGGAGAAAAATTGGTACATACCATAAAATAAAATTCCACACATGGTTGAGACATTTGCCAGGAACAATCACCTTTTAATTGTTAAAATTTTACTTTGACCATATTGTAATGAATATTACATTTTATCAGATGTTTTAAAATGTAATTTGCCCACGTGTCCTATAATTATTTATTGAGTGTGACCAAAGGTGGATATGAAGAATACTCTAATCTTATATGTTGAGGAAGAATAGTTTTTAGTACCATTTTAGAGAAACAAGTCACTTTGAGTGACCCCTTTTTATATAGGTCTTGACTGCTCTTAATTTGAATTGAATGGATAATTAGCAGGCAGAATTACCTAGAGAAAACAAGCTATTTTCAGTTCTCCAGTGGGAATTAGCTAGTAGGGATTCAGCCTAGTGTGCAGAACATCTCATTCAAATTATTGTTAACTTAGAAATGTCTTATGTATCACCATGAAATGGTACTGTTTAAAGACATTTCTGAGGGTATGGATTAAATAGAGCATTTAATGATAAAACAAAAGAACAAAGTGACATGATATGGATGTAAACATAAGCAACCTTTTTGCTATGAGCATGCTTTTGTTGCTTCTTATTGGTAACTCTGCCTTTCCATTTCTTTTTAAGTTTATCGTATAGAGATGTAAGTAATAAAACTGAGGCTGAACAGAAAATTGTTTTAACTGAGCCAAAGGCAGAGTGCATCTTCGAGTAAACTTCAAATGTAATCCAGGAAATTAATTCCAAGATGTCTCACATGATGGCATTGATTTTGGTTTTAAAGCAAAACAAAATCTTTACAATGTATGAAATGACTGGAATCTAGTTGCATAATTAGATAATAATGGGGAGAAAATGTTCCATGATTTTTGATACTGAAAAGAGGTGATCAGAAGTGCAATGCCTGTGTCAGGAGATGACAACTATATTATTTCACCTTGTACATGTTCAAGGTGGTTTCTAGGTAAAACAAAAATAAGTTTTAGATGATTCATTGAGTGCAATTGTTTTCTTACATGATCTGTGTTAAGTAAATTTAAAAATATTCTGTAATTCCTGATGCATATATTAGTTTAAAGGGAATAGTGAAGATAATTATAATATCTACCTTTGAGGATAGGTGTGAGGATTTGTATCTCAACTGTGCTGTGTATGTATATACGCATATATTCACACATGCTTGTCTTGGCTGTTCTTAATTTGAGTTGAATAGATAAGTAACTGGCAGAAAGGGGGGGAATATCTGGAGAAAATAAAGTATTTTCAATTCTCCAGTGGGATTTAGATAGAGGACATTTAGCCTACTGTGTTGGTTTTATGTAAATGTATATGCATATATACATGTATATATATATGTATACATATATAGTGCCTAGTTCAATGTCACAATATCTGTGACATTAAATAAATGGTAGCTTCTTATTATTGTTTATGTCAGTACTATAAAATCTATCAAAAATCTAAATATTATTCCTATTTGGCTTTGATATATAGTCCTTATTATACAAATATATAAATACACATGTATATTTATATATATACAGAAACATATAAATAGATTTTTACTATAAAAGATTCAAAGATTCAAATATAAAAGTAAACTGTGGAAGTTTTTTTTTCTTCCTCTTCCAGCCTTCTTTCATCCTTAGTGAATACTACTCTGAAGACTAGTGTAGGTTTTTCTGCTATGCATTTATTAATATAAACATAAATATAAATATAAGTGAAGGGCTTATATACCTTTATATTTTTACCTATAAGAGATCATGGTATATATATTTTGGGGCAACTTTGTATATCAATCTGTAAATTTTGGTGATATTTCCATGACTGTGCATATTAGGCATACCTCATTTTTTCTCAAAGGCTCCAGAACATCCCATGATGTGGATGTACCATATATTATATAATCATCCATCTTTTGATCAACAGCTTGGTCATTTGCAATATTGAGCAATTATAAACAAGTCTGTAATTAACATTCTTTTAGAACCTTTGTGCACTTGTATTTCTGGGGTTTATATTTCTAAATGTAAAATTTCCCACTCAAATGCACAGTTTTAAAGTCTATTAGGTACTGCAAAGTTATATTCCAGAAACTTAATGGATATATGTTCTACCATCTGTATGAGTATGCTCACTTCCCCTACATCCTTGCTCCTTGTATGGCTATTACATATTTTTATTATGCTATATACATAGTAGAGAAAGGCCAATAGGATTCTTGACATCATGGAAGATGAGAAACCTATAGGAGCTATTCCATGGTCTTCTGGACGGGCCGGGGCATTACAAAATGACTGGTGGCATTAAATCCTCTTAAACATTTTGCTGCAAACACTACCACAGAATCTCTTAGAACTTACAAAGCTTATAGAACTTTATAAACTTCTGAAATTTTCCTAAGAAAGTTGCTCTTAAAGAAATCCGTCCTAAAAGATTATCATCTACTGTTTGTTTTCAGATTTATTATATACATTTCCCATTGTTTTTATTATTTTTGTCTTTATTCTCACATCAAGAAAGCTTTATGCCTCCACTAAAACTACAAAGTATTTGAAGAATGTTAATACTTGCTTTCCCATATTTTCTAGGTAATACATGAAATTTTGATTGAAGTAATTAATGTGGTAAGAATGATCTGTTATCTAGATAAAATAATCACATGAAACATTTAAAAATTTAGATTTGCTTAATTCTGTGATAGTTAACATACAGTGTTATATCAGTTTCAGGTATATAATATAGTGATTCAGCAATTCCATTTTTACTCAGTGCTCATCAAGATAAGTATACTAAAACCTACAGTTTTCTTTCACAGCATTCTTAGAAAGTTTTTATAGTATTATATTATCGATGACCATTTTCCCCACACTTTTTAAAAAATCAATATGTTAATGGATGAATTCAAACAAGTAGTTATAAAGCAATTTGTTCTTTGTAATGTTATTTTCTTTTTTTTTTAAAGATTTTATTTATTTATTTGACAGACAGATTACAAATAGGCAGAGAGACAGTCAGAGAGAGAGAGGAGGAAGCAGGCTCCCTGCTGAGCAGAGAGCCTGATGCAGGGCTCGATCCCAGGACCCTGGGATCATGACCTGAGCCGAAGACAGGCTTTAACCCATTGAGCCACCCAGGCGCCCCTGTAATGTTATTTTCATTCAGGCAATATTTATCTATATCTTTTAAGATATAGAATTATTGATGGTAGAATGGAAACAGTTTATATTTCTTTATCCAATATTTCATATGAAGTAGGACTGGGGGAAAAAAATTTGAGCAATAAAAGTAAATCAGCATTTACTGAGCATCTACTATTTGCCTGACACAATGATCTAAAATCCATCTTTTCCCATATGCATATAGGAGTATTAGCTGACAATTTACTTAATGTATTGTTATATAAATACAGACAGTTGTATATTCTTGTATTGTAAAATTTTCTAAAATGTAATAGAGAAATCAAGAATGTCTAGTTCCTTGGCAGATGCATGTTTACTAATTGAAAATAAAATCTTCTTTATTGATTTTTTTAAATGATGAATTATGCCAAAGAGCTCAGAGAAGTCATACATATTTCAACTAGATTTAAAAAAAAAATGCCTCAGTAGGCCAAGAAAGACAGATTTCTGCATTTTCATACATGCTTGGCTCATCCTAAATTACAGCAATGTTTCATTACCACCAAAATTCTCAAGATAAAAATTCGTAGCACAACTGCTTGCTAAGCAAAAGAAAAAACATAAATTGTATCTGTGCTGAGCAAATGGATTTGGAAACTGACTTTTATTTGGCTTCCCGCTCCCCTTGCAGAACAAAGTTTTTGCTGATTCTGTTGAGGATCTGGCTAAGGTCAAGCAGATAATCTGATTGACAATGAACTGATCTAAAAAATGGTATACCAAAATAGATGTTCTCTGTTTTGTAAACAGCAGTGATTCTTTTAACCTCACCAGTTTTGATCTGGAAAACCAACTTCTCACCACAGTTCCTTTTTCTAAAAACAAAATTGTAGTTTCTCTTTTTCAAAGAGGCCCAATAATCCACCTATAATTATTTTATTACAATAAAATTATGAAAAGTGATGTAGAAGTCTTTTCACTTAGAAACAATCACTTAAAATAAAACATATGCCCATTTCAAACTGTCCAGTAAAGCTAATTTAAATGACTGACATGTTCCTTGCATTTCCCTCAAAAAACGCACTTCCTGTTTTTTTTTTTGTTTTTTTTTTTTTTGTTTTTTTTTTTTTTTTAGCATGTGGGTTACCTAAAGTTTGCGAGAAGTCAAGTAACCCACATTTATTTTCAGGAACTTCCATCCCTCTTCATTTATTTTCTCACATAGTAATTGCTAGTTCCCACAAATAGATTTTTATGATTCTACTGCTTTCATCTCTCATATTTTTATGTATTCAATATACACACTCCCAAGACCTGCTGCAAATTTTGTTTCTAGTGTTGCCAGAGAGAGGAAAGCAAAGCAGATGATACGTGCCTTCTTTTATATATACTGCATTATCCATTTTTTTGAATGATTATCGTTTTAGATTACCTGCTTAAGGTTATTCTTGTGCCTACCTATACTTTGCATTTTGACTTTGTGAAGAAGGAGTTGGAAACTCATGGTCAATGAAAATTTGACAGTCATGTAATATTCAGCTTCTAGTGATAGCTATGTTTATTGTCTTTATATAAATAATTTCTACTAATGTCATGCAAACTGGTTCCAACATATAGGATTGAATACATGTTTACTCTCACTCCTTCCCTAAAGTCTACTAAAATGTAAACAAAGAGATTTTGTAAAGCTATAAAATGTCAAGGACAGATAGAACAGAGGTGACAAAGAAAGCAATGACATTTTGAGACTATAAAGCAGAAAAAGTAAATCACACACACACACACACACACACACACACACACACAATTTAATCTTCCTTTCTTGTTCAATTTTTCTTCTTTATACTTATTACTTGGCTCTGCCTAGTGCCTGAGTCTCAGCCAGAACCGACTCTGCATGAACTGTTAGGACATAATTTCCCAGTAGAAGTGGAGCATGTGTTACCATGTCCTAGAATCTGAATCTTCCTCTTCCCCAGTGAAGATCCAGTTGGTAGAGGTTCAATTTGAATATTAGCTCATGATGTTATCTTCCAAATAGTCTATAAAGTTTGTAATGATGTTCCTGTAATTCTGTGTCTTCCTGGATACTCATAATGGGAAGTTTGGAGGCTTTTTTAGTTCACTGCCATTTAGCCAGGAAGACTAGAAAGCTTTCTTCTTGTTATACATTTTTGATTTTGTGCTTTAAACTTTTATACTAGATTAAGTTTAGTAGGATATCCTTCTTCCAACTTTTAAATAAAACAATCTTGGCTAACAGAACATGAGCAGAACTGATGTATGGAATTCTGGGCAGAACTCTTAAAGGGAAGTAATATTCTGGTCCCTCCCTATTCTCTGTATGCTGAGTGAAATACAGATAGGGTTTTGCAGTATCTCCAAACCAGTCAACCTATAAATGTTGGAAAAATAAGAGGAAGGAACCTGAATCTATAATTATTTTGCAGATACACATTATGCTAGGAAAATAAAATGACTTATTTTAGTTGTGTTATTTTGGTTCTCTGTTATAATTTGTATGAAATGAATTGTGTCCTCCCAAAATCCATATGTTGAAGCTCTAATCCGAAGTCCAACTGTATTGGAGAAAGGGCCTATAAGGAGGTTATAAAAGTTAAGTAAGGTCATGAGGATGGGATTGTAACCTGATCACACTTGTGTCCTCATAAGACTAAGAAGAGACACCAAATCTCTCTTTTCCTCTCTTCAGGGGAAAGGTAATGGGAGTACACAATGAGAAGGCAGCCATCTGCCAGCCAGGAAGAGAGGCTTCACTAGAAATCAGTGTTGAACTTGGACTTCCAGACTTCAGAACTGTGAGAATGTGAAAAAATAACTTTCTATTGTTTAAACCCCCCAGTCTGTGGTATTACGTTATAGCAACATGAGCTGACTAATACATAATCTAAACCTAAAGATTAAGTAATGTGAAATTTGGTTCTGAAAAGTGGCATGTGGCATATAACAAAACCTAAGTTATGTTGGATTGGATCTATAGCCAAGTTCTAGCAACAGGACACTTACATTGCATAGTTGCAAAACTGATATTCTCGTTCATAACATAACAAAACAGTGTGTTTATTGTCTGTAGCTCCCAGCATATTGTTGGAGTAACCCAAGAAGTTGGTATGTGTTTTCTGTTTCTTGCCATCTTCAGCAGACAGAAACGGAAGGGAATATAGCTCTCCAAGGGATGTTCTTTCTGATTTCAAACTTGAATTTGAATAAGATTCGGGTAATATATGACCTTGCAGCATTGAAAGATGCCTTTACTTTCCCCAGAGTAGAAGCAGATATAAGGGATAGCTTTGAAGAAACAGCTTTGGAGGATAAGCCAATGCTTCCAAACTTTTCTGAAATAGTTCTATGAACCAGTGGGAAGCAACTCAGAATTAAAGTTGCAGTTGAAATTGTTGCCTTTCATCCAAGCCTGTTGTTTAAAGATGGTCTCAAGGGATCATACATTAAGTTGTGGGCATGGGAGGAGGATTAGTCATAATAAAGGGACCAGAAAATAAAATAATGCAATTTTCAGGAATAAAATTTATGCCTAGATGAGATCATTGTCTGTGGTTACTTCTATAGGAAACTGACAAACAGAAGTGAAATACAATAAATTTTAAGGGTATAACATTACCAAACAAAAGACAAGCCAGTTCTAGCAACTGTGTGGTTGTTAAAATTCTTAAGTTCTAACAGTTCCAAACCCATACCTACAGAAATACCTATAAACTCCAAAGAAGGGCATGACTCCCAATGACATTTTCAGATGGTATCCCACAAAATATAGGAAAAAGAAGAATCACATAGAGGTCAGGGACTACTAGGTTAGTTAGTTCCTACAACAGACTAGAACCAAGGGCTGTCAGATGGACCAAACAAGGAATTTTCTTTCTTTTTTTTTTTTTTTTTTAAGAATTTTATTTATTTATTTGACAGAGAGAGATCACAAGTAGGCAGAGAAGCAGGCAGAGAGAGAGAGAGGAGGAAGCAGGCTCCCTGCTAAGCAGAGAGCCGGACGCGGGACTCGATCCCAGGACCCTGAGATCATGACCTGAGTTGAAAGCAGCAGCTTAACCCACTGAGCCACCAAGGTGCCCCAAGGAATTTTCTTTCTTGTAAGGACAGGGAAGTCTATACAAATTCTGTTTGTAAGATTCAATATTTGCAAAATCCCCTATTGATTGCTATATGCACCCCATTTATCTCATTAGAACAATAGTGTTTGATTGTAGTTTTTCTGTTCCCATTCCATAATTCTATACTGGTTGTGAAGAAGAAAAATAAACTGCTTTTTAATCTGAAGTTTTAATTCATAGATGGATGGAACATAAAGAGCCACATATGGGCCTTTGAAAGGAATGCACATTGCCCTGGGACCCTTAACTTTGAGCTAAATGCAGTAACAGGATGTAATTCTGTGTGGGAAATGGCATACATGGGCATTTGGTGCACTGTGGCAGAAATTGTTAATTGTCCTTCAATATCCACCCTCTATTTTGATTTGTAATAGAAAGATTCATCTTTACCTAGACACATAGCTAAGTGGCTGACCAAAAGAGAGCTAAATTTCCAGAAAACTCTTGATCTGTGACCAGGCTCTCACTCTGGCTAACTTCTAGATTGTTAATTTAAAACAAAAAGGAGTTGTATTTATGGGTAGTGCTTTGATCCTAATAAAGTGCACACAGCACAGACTCCACTGGTATGATCTTCTCCAAACACATCCATGTTGATGCAAAAATTGGGTAGGCCTCTCTGCCTACTTGTGATCTTTATCTGTCAAATAAATCAATAAAATCTTAAAAAAAAAAGTATCATGTCATCTGTGAAGAGAGACAGTTTGACTTCTTCATTGCCAATTTGAATGTTTTTTATTTCTTTTTGTTGTCTGATTGCTGTTGCTAGGACTTCCAGTACTATGTTGAACAATAGTGGCAAGAGTGGGAATCCTTGTCATGTTCCTGATCTCAATGGAAAGGCTCTTTGCTTTTCCCCATTGAGAATGATATTCACTGTGGGTTTTTCATAGCTGGATTTTATGAAGTTGAGGAGTGTTTCCTCTATCCCTATACTCTGAAGAATTTAATCAGGAAAGGGTGCTGTATTTTGTCAAATGCTTTTTCTGCATCAGTTGAGAGGACCATGTGGTTCTTCTCTCTTCTCTTACTGATTTCTTCTATCACATTGATTTACAAATGTTGAACCACCTTTTCATCCCAGATATAAATCCCACCTGGTTATGGTGGATAATCTTTTTAATGTACTGTCTAATCTTATTAGCTAGGATCTTGTTGAGAATCTTGGCACCCATATTCATTAGGGATATTGGTCTGAATTTCTCCTTTTTGATGGAGTCTTTGTCTGGTTTGGGGATCAAGGTGATTCTGGCCTCACAGAATGAGTCTGGAAGTTTTCCTTCTGTTTCTCTTTCTTGAAACAGCTTTAGGAGAATAGGTATTATTTCTTCTTTGAATATTTGGTAGAATTCCCCAGGGAATCTGTCAGGCCCTGGGCTCTGTTCTTTGGAAGGTTTTCAATCACTGCTTCTATCTCATATACTAGTTATTGATCTATACAGGTTGCCAATTTCTTCTTGTTCTAGTCTTGGAAGTTTATGCATTTCCAGGAGTGCTTCCACTTATTCTATGTTGTTTAACTTATTGGCATATAGCTGTTGATAGTAATTTCTGATGATCGTTCTTATTTCTTTGGTGTTAGTCATGATCTCTCTCCTTTCATTCATAATTTTATTAATCTGGGCCCTTTCTCTTTTCTTTTGGGTTAGTTTGGCCAGTGGTTTATCAATCTTATTAATTCTTTCAAAGAACAATCTTCTAGTTTTTGTTGATGTGTTCTACAGTATCTCTGGTTTCTAATTCACTGATCTCTGCTCTAATCTTAATTATTTCTTTTCCTTTGTCTTGGTTTGGCTTAATTTGTTGTTGATGCTCCAGTCCTTTAAGGTGTAAAGAGAGTTTGTGTATTCAGGATTTTCCTTTTTTTTTTTGAGGGAGGCTTAGATGGCTATATATTTCTCCCTTAGGACCACGTTTGCCATATCTTATAGGTTTTGGATCGAAGCATTTTCATTCTCATTGGTTTCCATGAATTGTTTAAGTTCTTTGATTTCCTGGTTGTCCCAGACATTCTTGGGCAGGATGGTCTTTAGCTTCCAAGTGTTTGAATTTCTTCTAAACTTTTTCTTGTGACTGAGTTCCTTCAAAGCATTGTGGCCTGAGAATATGCAGGCAATAATCTCAATCTTTTAGTATCAGTTGAGACCTGATTTGTGACTCAGTATGTGGTCTATTCTGGAGAAAGTTCCATGTGGGCTTGAGAAGAATGAGTATTGTGTTGTTTTAGGGTGGAATGTTCTGTATATATCTATGAGATCCATTTGGACCAGTGTGTCATTCAAAGCTCTTATTTCTTTTTTGATTTTCTGTTTAGAGGATCTGTCTATTGCTGAGAGTGTAATGTTAAGATCCCCTACAATTAACATATTCTTACCAATATGTCTCTTTATTTTGATTAACAGTTGGCTTATGTATTTGGCTGTTCCCATGTTGGGGGGATAGATATTTATAATTGTTAGGTCTTCTTTTTGGATAGACCCTTGAAAAATGAAGTAGCATCCTTCTGTGTCTCTGACTACAGTCTTTAGCTTAAAATCTAACTTGCCTGATATGAGAATCACTACCCTAGCTTTCTTTTGAGGTCTGATGGCATCAAAGATGATTCCCTATCCTGTCACTTTCAGTCTGAATGGATCTTCAGGTTCAAAATGAGTCTCTTATAGACAGCATATGGATGGGTCCTGTCTTTTTATCCAGTTTGCAACCCTGTGCTATTTTATGGAAGCATTTAGGCCGTTCATGTTGATAGTGTTGATTGAAAGACAAGTTTTTATTGATATCATGTTGCCTGTGAGGTCCTTTTTTCCTATAGATTGTCGTTGCAAATTTCTGTTCTACATCACTCTTGTGGTCTTTCTTCTTTTACAGAACCCCCCTTAATATTTCTTGCAGGGCTGACTTGGTGATCACAAATTCTTTCAGTCTTTGCCATTCTTGGAAGCCCTTTATTTCTCCATCCATTCTAAATGACAGCTTTGCCAGATAAAGTATTCTTGGCTGCATGTTCTTCTCATGTAGTGCCCTGAATATGCTTTGCCAGCCCCTTCTGGCTTGCCAGGTTTCTGTGGACAGGTTTGAAATTAGTCGATGTTTTTCCCTCTGTATGCAAGGAATCTCTTCCCCCTAGCTGCCTTCAAGACATTTTCTCTGGATTTAAGATTCACAAGTTTCACCATCACATGCCTGGAGTTTGCTCTACCCTCATTGATCTCCAGGGGGGTGGGGGTCTTTTCTGCCTCTAGGACATGAACACTTGTTTCATTCCCCAGGTCAGGGAAATTCTCAGCTAGGATTTGCTCAACCATATCTTCTAGGTCCCTCTCTCTCTCCACCCCTTCAGGAATCCCAATAATTCTGACATTGGAATCTTTCATGGCATCATTTATTTCTCTAATTGTGCTTTCATGGATTCTAGGCTATTTGTTCCAGGCCTCCTCCTGATCCTTCTTTTCTATCAGTTTGTCTTCTAGATCACTAATTCAATCTTCTGCTTCTTTTACCCTGTAAATGTTAGGGTATCTAGATTAGATTGGATCTCATTGATAGCATTTTTAAGTTCTGTCAGATAAGCTCTCACTTCTGCCTTTAAAGAATCTATGTTACTACTAATGGTTTTCCCCAACCTAGCTATTGTCTGCATAACAGTTACCCTGAATTCTATTTCCAATATCTTGCTTACGTCCATATCCATTAGTTCAGTGGCAGAGGTCACAGTCTCTGAATTTTTCGTCTGTTGGGGGTTCCTCCGCTTAGTCATTCTGGTAAGAGGTGGTTGAGGGAATGTGCAGAGTCCAAACTATTGACCACAATCCAAGCAAGATGCACATTTTTTATAGGGACTTTAGGGTTCTTGGCTTCTTGTTCTTTCAGCCAGTCTTCTTGGGGGAGGAGCCTGCCATGCTGTTACTCAGGCAACCCTGTTTGGGCAGAGTTGCTTTGCCCCTTTTGGTGGGGGTTGGGCTCAGTGAAAACTGGCTTTAGGGGTCTTTTGTCCTCTGGTGGCTTTCTCTTGTGGGTTTCTGTGTCCTTTCCAAGAGTCAGAGCAGAAACAATTGTGTCCAAACTTGTGTCTCAGAATAGAGAGATCACAAACCTTTCTCCAGAAAGCCCTCCAGCTCACACTGACTCTGTTTTTGTCTGTGCTGCTAAAAACTCCAGCAACCTAAGTTGTGTGCTCCATAGCAGCTTCCAGGTCCAGGCACATCTCTGCCCTTTGTGCTTCTAAAATTGCCAGCTGTCCCCATTTCACAATGCCACCCACCCCCACCACAGCTCTAGGTTTCAGGCTGGGGGGCTGCTCTAAAGTCCTTTCCCTGTGGCTACTGGTCTGTGGTCTGAGAGTCTGTGCCTGGGCCCCAGCATGGGACGCTTTTGTGCTTCTGTGTTATTTCACCTTCCTGGTGCCAGTGCTTATGGCAGCTCCCTGCCCCTTCTGTTTATCTTCCAATACCTGCCCACAGAATTATGGCCCCCCACTTCATACCTTGAAAACAGCTGCCAGAGTTATTAGGTTGGTATAGATCCTGATATATCTTTTTACATCTCAGGCTGATTTTGTGGGTGTTCAGAGTGGTCTGGCAGCTATCTAGATCAATTCAAGGGACTGTTGAAATAGTTTGAAATAGTTTCCCTACTCCTTTGCCATCTTGGCCCTAGTCTGTTTTGAAGACAATATAAAAATGTGAACAATTTCATTAAAATTTTATATTAATTGCATGTCAAATGATACATTTTAGATAAATTAGGTCAAATAAAACAGAAAAGTTATTAAAATAACTTTCCCTGTTTCTGTGTATCTTTTAAATGTGGTTACTAGAAATTTAAATTGCATATTGTGACTGGCATTCTATATCTACTGGGCATTACTGCCCTGTAACTTGAATGATGTCTACTGAATGTTGTGATTGGAAACCCTAGCTCTGCCTCCTTTGCCCTCTTTTTACCATCTGACTGGTTGAAATGAGGACTTGGAGTGGCCATTTTAGATTACATGTCAGGATTAACATGCTAGAGATGTTAGAGTAACCAGCCAGAGGAAGTATGAATCCATCACAGCATTTTAGGACTGAGCTGAGATACTAACTTGAGAGTTTTACATGAAAGAGATAAATTTCTATCCAGTTTAAAATATTGCCTTTTAAATTTATATTACCTAAAGCTAATGTCACTCTTAACAAAAATAACTGAGACACAGAATGAAATATAGTTTTCTGGACTTGCTCAGATAAAGTAACAAAGGAAGCACAAAGACAACCCAGGGCATGAATATACAGTGGCTGTCTTTTATGTGTTTTAACACAAAATTCTTTACAAATATAGGTTTAATTTCTTATTTATACATTAATACTTGATAATGTGGGAATAATGTTACAATCAATAAATGATCATTAAAATAATGACTTTTTTTGATTCACCAGCCCGTGCTTGCTCTATTCTTCTATTTCCCCTATTTTTACATAGTTAATTTAATTCGCAATAAATTATTCTAATATTCTTATTCTTTCTTAGCATCCAGAATAAAATTTTCACTGAGAATTATTCACAAAGAAATAAAAAATGTGATGAAAGTGATGATGTAATTAAACATCAATTCAGACCTATATTTACATTGTGAATATTTCCAAATTTTACCTTAATTATCTACTCTGATATGTGGGCTAGCACATCTTTCCTATCTAGAAAGAAAATCTGTGCTCTAGGATCCTTTCAGAGTTTATGATTTTGAGTTCTCTGCCACCAAATATTTACTAAAATTCTAGTTTATTTATTCAATTAACAAACATTTAAGTTTCTACTCAATTCCTTTTCCAGATGCAAGGGACCCAGATAGCTTATTTTCTTACTATTGGTGGATATACAATATAAGCAAATGAAATAACTTTCATATCCTTTTAATGGAAGTCACAAAGAATGTCCACTAAAAGACTGATATTTAATTATAAGATTATACAGTACCTCCCTTTCTCCCATATCTTATGTCACACAAGTAGGGCTCCATTGTAATAACAGTGCCTTATGCTGCTGAATCTGGCCTCAGGCCAAAATCCTATGTATGATTATTTTTTCAGGCCTGACCATAGGCAGTCACATAGACAATTACAAAGATTTTATCCAGCAGTCCTCCTCATCCTGGAAGGCTGCCCTCCCCAAAACAGATTGCATTCAGCCCCCTTGGCTGGCCATGCTTTTATGTATTTCTATATTCCCAGCTTTGGTTTTAAAGGCCTATTTCATGGGGATCCTTAGCCAAGCCTTTCTAAGGCATCTCTGCCTAGACCTCCTTATGAGAGGATAGACCCTCCATTCTGACTCAGTAGTTGGGACTTTCCCACTACTATCCACTTCTTTGGTTCTCCCCCCAGCCAATGCACCCTTTGATACCAATCCCCTGATTCTCAGTCCATTAAACAGAAGGAGACTTTTCTTCAGGCCATTTTTTCCTTCCTAACTGATACAGCTAACCATTATCTAGCACCATTTATGGGGGGAAAAAATGGAACATTCAGGAAGTTGGCATTTTCTCCTATTTAACCTGTTTTTTTTTGTTGTTGTTGTTGTTGTTTTGGGGCTTTTTTATGCTGTAACAGTAGGTAATTAAAAGCTTGACTTTGCTATCGCTTATTGTCTTAATTGGCTACTGTGACACCTAGCATAATAGCTCGGCTCGCAGCTCAGCTCAGTTCTTAATACACAACTAAAAGAGCTGCAAGACACTGACACTGAGAAAGAGTTCTTAGGGAAGCTCAAAGACAACAGAAAATACAAGAACACTAGAAGAATTTGAACCTTCGGCCAAGAGTTAGAGCAAGCATTAAATACAGCCCAATTACTAACCAGATAAAACCTCACACCAATGGCCTATTTATCTCAGTTTCTACTACCTGATACATTATGTCTGGGTGTTCTAGAAGGCAAGAAAAAAATGTAATTTGAAGAGATAAAATATCAGAAACAGATTTAGATATGATGCAGCTGTTGGAATTATCAGAGCATTTAAAATAACAATGGTTATTTTAACAGATAAAGTAGACAATGTTCAAGGCAAGCTATAATGTAAGCATAGATATGGAAACTGTAAGAATGAATCAAAAGCAAATACTTGAAGTCAAAAACACTGTAAAAGAAATTAAAGAATGCCTTCGGGGTTATCAACAGACCTGGCATGACTGAGAAAATATCTTTAAACTTGAAATTTTAATAGAAACTTCTCAAACTAAAATGCAAAGAAAGAGAAGACTGAACAAAGTCAAGACAAGAACTTCAAATAATTATGGGACCATTTCAAAAGGTTCGACATAAACATAACTGGAATACTAGAAGGAGAAAATAGAACAAAGCAGAAGAATTATCTAAACAAACAATGACCAAGAATTTTTGAAAATTAATTTCAGCAAACTACAGATTCAGGAAGTTCAGGACTATAACACTGTTTTCATGCATCTAGTTTGCCTGATTTATACTGACTTAATCATTTTTAGCTTCCCCCTGTTTTCTTTAACCTTAGAGTTTCTTTACTTGTTCTTATTCTAAATATGCAAATGATGTAATCTTATATTTATACTCTTGACCCTTAGAGCTTCTTTTCCTCAATACTTAATCCTGCTGTTAATGCTTATAATCTTTACCTCTTGCATTGTATCCTTTTATCATACTCTTTCTTCACTCTTATTATTTTTAATGTCACTGATTTCATATATTTGTTCTGCTATATTTAAATTGGTGTAAAAATCTTTAAATTGTGCTTGAATTTCTGATTTGTATTATTTTAATGTGATCACTTTTATTTTATTTTTTTAAAAGATTTTATTTATTTATTTGAGAGAGAGAGAGTGAGTGGGAGAGACAGAGAGAGAATCTGAAGGGGACTCCAGGCTGAGCACAGAGCCCCACATGGGGCTTGTTCCTGTGACTGCAAGATCATGACCTGAGCTGAAACTAAGAGTCAGACGCTCAAACTACTGAGTTGAGCAACCCTTAATGTAATCACTCTTAATTGTTTACTCCTAATTTATTCTAACTTTCTTAGTATTGGACTCTTCATCTTTCATTATTTTAAAATTCTTCTTTCTTTTGTAAGGACATTCTTAGTAAAAAAAAAAAAAAAAAAAGAAAAAAGAAAAATCTTCTTTCCAATCACCATAAACAGAATATAATAAAAAGCCTTTAGCCTTTATTCATTTTGTTTTTCATTAATTCAACAAGTATTTATTAATAAGGCACTAGCTACTCAATGATTTGCATTTTTTCATATATTAGGGAGACACTCATGAAAAATATAGAATTCCCTCTTCATTTAAAGTTTATGTTCTAATGTATATTTGTGTGAGTAAGATGGGAGAGTGAGGTGGTCTCAGAAATAAAAAAGCAGGGGCGCCTGGGTGGCTCAGTGGATTAAGCCTCTACTTTTGGCTCAGGTCATGATCACAGGCTCCTGGGATCAAGCCCCACATTGGCCTTTCTGCTCAGCTGGGTTCCTGCTCTCCCCACCCCCACCCCCACCTGCCTCTCTGCCTACTTGTGATCTCTCTCTCTCTGTCAAATAAACAAATAATCTCTCTCTCTGTCAAATAAACAAATAAAATCTTAAAAAAAATAAAAAAGCAAATAAATAAAATAACCATGGTGTGGTCTCATAGTGAACATTTCTAAGAAGGAAATAAAATAATTTGATAGATAGGAATCAGGATTTAGGAGTGCTTTGCATTGAGTGGTCAAGGGTAACCTCTTTTACAGAATGAAAAGACCAGAATGAGAAAATGAGACAAAAAACTGAGAAATATAAAATTCTAGGTAGAGACAACTGTGAGGAGGCCCTTAGGTTGTAAACATCCTCATGTTTTCAGGCAACAGAAGGCAGCTAGGAAAATTAATAAATGCTGAATGAGGGGCAGGCAAGAGATTAGACAAACGTGGTCACATGCCTGGTCAAAAAAAGTTTTATCAGATATCATCGTAAGTTTTGAGCTTTGTTATTAATATAGTGACAAGCCTTTCAAAGTTCTAATTAACCCTAAAAACAATCTCTCTGCCTGCCATGTAGAAAATGAATTAGATGCAAGAGTGGACAGAGGAAATGTATTCAGTAGCTCACGTTTGAGGTTTTGGTGACTTGTACTAGGGAAAAAGAAATGGAAAAGTGAGACATGGACAAGTTCAAGATGTATCTTTTTAAGTAAAACTTGTAGCATTTGATGGTGGATTAGCTGTGAGAGGTAAGATGAAATAAAAAATAATGAGTGGACTTGGGGCTTGTAAGTAGGTAGAATAATTGTGCCATTTACTGAGCTAGGGAAAACCATATGAGAGGCAGGGGTTATCAAATTCTGTTTTGAATATTCTAAGTATGGGATGCTTATATATACCCAAGTTCAAACCTAATGTATGTTTTTGGAAATATATGTTTGGGGCTCAGAGGAGATACCTGAGCAATAGAAGATAAATATTTTAGATTCATCAGCACTGTTAGCTGCTGTGATGCTGTGTAAAATCGACACAAAAATGATCAGATTTGGCTTCAGGGATATATTATCATTGGCTTTTGAAAGTTCAATGACTGGACGGTGGCTGAATGTGGTTTGGAGTGAGTGAAGGAGTAAAAGTTGAGTTGAGGAAGTTAAGACAGTAAGGATAGAGTTGTATTGATGAGAAGTATAGGATTGGAGTCAGAAGAATGGAGATAAGGGAAATACTAAAATATATTCATCTTCTGATGGAGAGAAATAGATGATGCAGAAGACAGCATAGAACAAAACATCTGAGAAGGTGAGGGGGACCAGGTACTAGAGCAAAAATGAAGGGGTTAACATCGAAAGCAGCAGGTATATTCCTCTGATTTTGATAGAAATGAGCAAAAACAAAAGTATGTGATGAAGATAGATTTGTTCTTTGACACCAAGAAATTAAAATAGCTTCTTAGGGTTTACTTTTATTTTTTTATTAACATATCTGTGTTGTGACCAATTAATATTCATAGGAGAAAGGGAGTGATAGAAATTCAGGATAGAGAAGAAAACATTGTAGGATTTACAGGGATGATAGAGTGTCTTTTTGAAGCTTGTGAGCATAAATTTAAATGATCACTAACAATGTTTATGTGATCTTTTTGGTAGTGTTCAGATGCTAATGTGAGGTATAAGGAACTCTGACTTTTTTAATATAAAGTTTCTTTTATTCTCCCAGGTAGCCACAGTGAGGAAAAAAATAGGGTAAGGAAGTTGAAGGAGTTTGCATCAGATGTGGTAACAAGCACTGTAATGTTAGGCGCAACAATGCATAACAATGATCTTTAATGCACTTCCAATGGTACCTGTCATGCTTTGGACACCTAAAATGTATCATTCTCAGTGATTTAGTGTACTGGAAACCTTTCTACAAAGCATTAATTGCTCTGTGTATCTACTTAATTTTGTATTAGAAGTATGAGGTTCATATCATCCGTCATCATCTTTTTATAAAACTGCTGTGTATTTAAATATATGCGCATTATTTATATACAAAAATATTTACTAGATTTGAAGCATTTAGTGTGAGGCCCCCGTTATGGACTTGACTGATTACTTGGGGGTAATGGGAAACAGAGGTTAACAGTTTAGCTTACTAAGAGAAAAATCTGGGTTGAGAAGTAGCTGGGTTCTACTGAATCTTTACCATTATAGTCAAATTTAATCTCTCCAAGCATGAATTTCCTTACATATATAATTATCTATAAGAAAGATTACATGAAATATGCTATAGCCTGAAGCCTGACTTATGTAAGTTTAGCACAATGCACATAAGTTATTGTTTTTACAAACAAAGGCAGAAAAGTCTTAGAACACGTATCTTGATTGCCCATGTTCAGTTTGCTATAACTTGATCTAAATAGATTCATCTGGGACGCCTGGGTGGCTCAGTTGGTTAAGCGGCCTCCTTCACCTCAGGTTATGATCCCAGCGTCCTGGGATCCAGTCCCAGATCAGGCTCCTTGCTCAGCGGGGAGCCTGCTTCTCCCTCTGCCTCTGCCTGCCACTCTGTCTGCCTGTGCTCACTCTCTCTGACAAATAAATAAATAAAATCGTTAAAAATAAATAAATAAATAGATTCATCTGATAGAATATTTGAAGGCTAAATTTAGTATAAATATTCAAAAAATTTCCTTGCCAAGGTAATGAGTTTAATTATATTCTGAGGCAATGTGTAGTAATTGAAGATTTCTGAACTTAAGTGGTTAGAAAATGACATTAAGAACAGTCAGTTGTCATTAGGAAGGAGGCTATCTTGCAAGGATTGAAGTTTAAGATGGTAGAACTGTTAAGAAACTCTAGCTCATAATGGGACAGAAGAATCATTGTTACACTAGTGACATAGTCACTTGATAAACTATAATATTAAGACAAGATAAGTAAAATTCAAAGGAAAGAAAGGAAATTAGAATTATAAAATGATTATATGGATAGCTTTCCTATATGCAGTGAGTGGTTTCAAATAGTTACACTATCCTTAGAAAGGAACCTAAAAATTGCCTCCCAGCTCAAGAGTTTTGAAAGAGAACTTGTGTATTTCATTGTCTATAGAAAGGATAAAAAGTCATTTATGAGAAACTTAATCCTTAACTTGCAATGATATATGGAAAAAGCATTCCAATACATTTTTTGTGTAATGTGAAAAACTCCAGACTGAAAAATTAAGTGAAAGTTTAGTCCACCTACAGTAAAGTTCCAAGACCCTGACATAAACAAATACACAGCTGCTTTAAGACACATAATCAACCTGGGAAAAATCAGATCCCTGCAAATTAAAAAAAAATATTAAGAATAATATCACTAAGGGCAGTGATAGTAATCATGGAAAATAATAATAATAAAAAATAATAAATTTAAGCACTATGAGTTATGAGTTACTGTGATACATATTCAACAGTTATAGGAAAAGATAGCAATAATATTTTCTTAAAACTGGAAATAATGCAATGACCTTAAAACATAAATTTCATTTAAAGAAAGAACACAGTTTAATATGTTAAATAAATCAAAAAGAAAGGAAGAGGAAAATGAAAAAAAAAATTAATGGGTATTTTAAAGGATTGAATGGTCAACCAGGCAGTAGGAAATGGGTGACCAGAATTCAAAGGAAGGTTAATGATGATAAATAAAGATTTAGCAGCAAACACATCCTTCCAATATTGAAAAGACAGCATTTGTAAACAAGCAAACAAACACTACAGCTGAGGATAGCTCTGTGAAAAATACCTATCAGGAGGCAAAAGATGGTGGACAGCAGTGTTAAATTCAAAAGGAAGCAAATTAAGGACAATGTTTAATTGAATTATTAGAATTTGAAAACATGTGGTGTTTCAAATGAGGAACTCGGCATTGTTCAGATGTTCAGTCATAATGTGTTCAGTCATAATGTTCAGTCATAATGTGTTCCTTCTCCTGCTCTCTCTTCCCCTCTCTCTCTACTAAAGCACATCAAATAATGTGATTGATAGTGGGTAAATGAAACTTATGTCTTTTGATCTGAAATTCTGATGCCAACCAAATGTGACTTAACACTTTTCCATTTTTTTTATTTTTAGAGTGCTATTATTAGAACAATTTGACAGGGAAATATATGTGAAATTGAGAAAGACTTGAGTGATGCTGTGTGCCAGGATGAATATATTATGTGGTATGTTTGATTTTAATAGTGCATTTAAAATAATATGATAAGAAGATCTGATTTTGCCAGAAAGCATGAACTGAATAATTTATTTTATAATATAAATTTATCCACTGAATCAATGTGTAGTATTTAGCCACCTTTTCTATATTTAGTTTTCATTCATGTCATAAATTTTAATGGATTCTTTAAAGCAGGTAGGTTATAAATTGTGAATTCATATAAATGATAATGCACAGTTACATGTGACAAATTCATGAGCAGAAATATGTAGTGAAATATTTCTTAAGGGATATTTGTACATTTATCAATTCCTCCTAAAATTTAAATGTGAAATTATTAATAGTTCAACTTTCACTAATAGAGTATTTAAGAATAAATAACCTAGTTTTACTGTTTAAAAGTCACTATAGGTGTGCAAGCTATAAACTCATGTTGTAAATATAAATTATACATCAAAGGATTTCTAAATATATATGTTGCACATTTTGTGTCTGTATTCACAAATTGTAATATCAACTACCTGTAGTGGAAGCTAGTATTTATGTAATCTTTTTAAATTTTTTTTATTAAAGATATTATTTATTTATTTATTTATTTGACAGAGAGAGAGAGAGAGATCACAAGTAGGCAGAGAGGCAGGCAGAGAGAGGGGGGAAGCAGGCTCCCTGCTGAGTAGGAAGCCTGATATGGAGCTGGATACCAGGATCCTGAGATTCTGACCTGAGCCTAAGACAGCAGCTTAACCCACTGGGCCACCCAGGTGCCCCGCATTTATGTATTCACTTAAATAATTCAAGGCATGCTCATTTTGACATGAAAGTTTTTTTAAATTTGCAATTCAAGAAAATCATCATTAATATCCTACAGTAATCCTGTAATACCAACTATTAAAAATACATTGTTTTTAAAAATATATGGAAAATGCTTTCATCCTTCATAGTCTTCCTATAGAGTTCATAGATTATTTTGGATGGCTTACACGTCTTCCTTTTAAAACTGTGGCATAGAATTAATATGAAAGAGGTTTGAGGTTTTTAGATAAATTAAATGCCTTATAAATCCATAGTGTGATGTGGCTGCTATATGGCAAATATAAATTTAAGTTTTTCTGGTGGAGATAATGGTATCTAGAATGAGTACCACATAGATTTGTTCTATTTTTCTCAAGTCTGACCGTAACTGTAATCTTACATTCATTTCCATGCTCCACATCTTGAAGGATATTGATCGACTTTAATGCATTCGGAGAACAAAAAGGGTGATAAAAATGAAAGCAATTAAAGGAGCAGAGAACATTTACTGTGAAGACAAGATTGCCAGCAATATGATACTTACTTATCTCCAAGATTTGAAGGGCTATCATACAGAAGAGAGAGAGTAGATTTATGTTCTGTGGCTCTCAGTAGTAGAACTACAAATAATGTGGTTTCTCCAGGGAAGAACTATTTTAGCTCAGCACATGGTGATATTACCTGTTTTGTAATGCTGCAGTTGGCAAAAAAAAAAAAAAAAAAAAAAAAGGTACCTTTATTTGGGTTTCCCTGAGTTACTTTGAATTCATTCAGCATTGGTTTCTTCATTTACTATGAAATCTATTGTCTTGCCCTTCTCCATAAACTTTGAAAAACTCTGAAATAAATCCCCTTCATAATCTGATTTAAATCTATAATTTCTAGATATTTCCTCAACTACTGCAGAATCTTCTACCTCAGCCTTGTTTTGTATCATTTCTAAATTTGCATTTCTGTTTGTCCTCTAATCTTTTGGCTAGAAGGACCTGACATACTTCCATTCTGACAGTCCTTAAACTTCCTCTTGAAACTTCTTCCATCCTAACACTTTCCTGGGACTTTGAACACTGTTCTCTCCCTATCATGAAATTTTACTATGGTAATTGTCTTACATATTCTCCTCATAATATGTATCTCATGTCTTGAAATTTATTTAGATACTTTATAATGTTTTCACTATATTTAGTACCAGTTTCACCAAAGAAATATATTAAATGACTATTACAGACAGATTGTTTTTCACATATTTAAGGTTTCTCCTTAATTAGATTATTAATTATGCCCCATAGTGCTCAAAGTTTTGTCGTGCTTACACTTTCAAATATATGCAGGTGAACTGGCCTCATATCAATATTAATTTAAATATACTTAAATTTGTGAGATTTTATCTCAAACTTTCTCACCCTTAACATTGTCCCTCCTAAGTTATTAAAGTAAGTGAAGGTTACGTTTTACCACACAGTGCTGAATGTGAAATTGTGTGAATCATTTCTGTTGTGCATTGTGGTTTTGGAGGTTTAAGTGAACTTTGTTTTACTTTGCACTGAGAGTACGTAGTTTGAGAAGCATACTCTACAGTAGTAGAAAATGCATGGAGTTCTCAATCAAATCTGGGTCTTGCTTTTGCCATTTTCTGGGAGTTTAATTATGAGGAAATTAATCTCCCTGTACGTCTTTCCCATCATATAGAATGGAGGTGACGATTCCAACAAAGGTTAGCCCCTTGGGAGATATCTGTCTGCTTTGATCACTGTTGTGGCCCAATATCCACAATTGTGCCCAGTACAGAATAAATACCCAATATATTTATTGAAAGAACATCTCCTCCAAGAAAAGTATTTGTCAGGATGGAAAATTTTGATATTTGCAAATGTATTCTGATGAGGGGGTTCTCCAGTTCTATGCAAAATTTTACGTCAGCTCCTTAAGGAAAGGATGTATCATTTAACAACTAATCTCTAGTCTGACACATGAAAGGTGAACTTTTGACTCCTACCTTATCTGAAGGTGGAGGGAGAGGCTGACGATCAGAATTGCTGGACTTGTGCATGTCATTGTGCTTATATGTCATCATTTGCCTGTAATTTTTTTCTTATCATTTTAAGTATTTTATGACTGATACAGTTTAGGAAATTAATTTATATCTGGGTTTCTAAGTCAAGGGCCACTAAAATACAACGCTGATGGGTAAAGCCATATGTGAGTATGTGATTATTTTTAGAGATATATTAAAATATCTAAATATGCAGGGGAAAGGAAGATTAACACCTCCTTGCCCTGGGACAAAATCCAGATTATTTACTGCCATTCTGATTTGATAAATATGCCACATTCCTTTTATGTGAACAAAGATGAATATAAAACATCCACATACTATTTGTTTTCTTAGGAAGACTAAGTTAGTCCCTTTTAACAAATGTACTCTTAGCCCTTCTACAAATATAATAAATAAGATTTTATTTAGAGTGGGTAATATCACAATGTTAAAAGGAAACCAAACTGTGAAGACAACAATGAGGCCATTAATTTCCAGAGTGTCAAGCCACAATTGTTGTACTATTAGTACCATTTGTTTGAAGGCTTTTGTGCATACTTAAGAAGCCAGGACTCATCTATTTTCTCCATCATTGTATCCTCATTACATGTATTTTTTTGAATAAGTGAATAAGTTAATGAATGCTATATTAGAAATTCAAATAAATTGCCAAGGAAAACCAAAATTAAAAGATTGCTTTTGGATGGGAGAATCAAAGAGAGTTTTTGGTAGATAAAAATTCTGCTGGTATACGAAATATTGTTACCTCTGGAGGTGGCATTGTGGGAAAAGGTATTCTGAGCAGAGGACAGAGTGCACTAATGGATACTGAAGTAAAGAAAGGAAGCATATTCAACAGCTTGAGGGTTGGTGGTGGTAGAAGGAGAAGAATAGAGTGGATGGTACTTAACTAGAATATATCCTAGTGCCTTGAAACACCAGGCTTTGGAGTTTGAATGTAAGTTTCATGTGATAGGATCTGGGCTTTAAAATTATGATTCTCATAACCCTATGTGCGGGGTACTGGTGTTAAAAGTCTCAACCTAAAGTTTGTTAGAATAGCATTAAATAATATCTCAGAAGAGAAATAACTTTCTCATGAAATGCACTGGTGGGTGTGGTGGTGCTACAGGCTGGCAGTGGGGTGGCAGGCCAGTTCTGAAGGGCACAAAGGTATTGGCTCTGGGCAGCTCTTGTACCAGGGGTCTGCACTGGAAGACTGAAGGGGTACTCAGTAAGGAACTACTATGGGGATCTGAAGCTATAGGAGAGGTGAAAGCTACTGGGGTCCTCCTGCTTTAAACATTTCCCTTATGGAGGAACTCATAGCCAAGAGGATTAGTGCCAGGCTGTGTTGATCTGGGGAATGAGGTGACACAGGTAGAATGCCTCCTACCCTTTCCTATGCCACAGTCCCCAGTTCGTGTGCTTTACTGGTTGCTGCCGCTTATCAGCTGCTCTCCAACCTCTCGCAGAGCCACTTTCTTCTGTGAACAGTTGTTAAATCATTTGTTTTGTTGGGGGCAGGTAGAGACAAGGGCTGGACCTCCTATTCACCACCTTGTTGACATCACTCTCTCCTAAATTCTTCTTGACATAGTTTTGAGATGCCAGCTATAGTCCGATCAGTTCCCCTTCTTGAGCTGCTCACTAAATATACCTCAACCACTTGTCTTATCAAGATCTCACACTCTGTGCCACAATGCACCTGCCCTAATCAACCTGGATTCGAGTTAGACAGCTTAGGGAAGCCACTGTGATCCTGAGCCTGAGAATGTATTCTAAGTAGCCTATCTATAGGGAGTCCGAGAAATCCAGCTAACCTGACCCTTCTTGCCACTCATAGGCTGCCCCCTACAGCTCCAGCTAGCAACTCTGCACCTAGCTGGAACTCTCTCTGTGGCCCTGACTGGTGTCCTTCTCTCATTTGGAGCTATAAGTAGCAAAAACTATCTTTTTCATCCATCTGAGTGTCATTATGATATGTTCTGCAATCAGAAGACTCTTTAAATCTTATAAAACTTTTCCTGAGACAGATTTTAGGTTATCTGGTAACTGAATAGAAAGGTAGAGTGAGATATTTTGGTAGAGTAGAGGACATAATTATTCAACAGATTATCAAGGGAAAAAATGGAGTAAAAAGAAATACAAGGACACATTTGACAAAGTACAGCATCCTTTTCTTGATTAAAACTCTTCACAGTGTAGAGATAGAGGGAACATACCTCAATATCATAAAAAGCCCTCTATGAAAAGCTCACAGTGAATTTCATTGTCAATGGGGAAAAACTGAGAGCATTTCCCCTAAGGTCAGGAACACAGCAGGGATATCAACTATCACCACTGTTATTCAACATAGTATTAGAAGTCCTAGCCTCAGCATTCAGACAACAAAAAGAAATAAAAAGGCATCTGAATTGGCAAAGAAGATGTCAAAGTCTCATACTTTGCAGATAACATGATACTTTGTGTGGAAAACCCAAAACATTCCACCCTAAAATTGCCAGAACTCATATAGGAAGTCAGCAAAGTGGCAGGACATAAAATCAATGCACAGAAACTAGTTGCATTTATATACACTAATAACGAGACAAAACAAAGAGAAATTAAGGAATCAGTCTCATTTATAACTGTCCCCCAAATCATAGGATACCTAGGAATAAACCTAACCAAAGAGCCAAAGAATCTGTACTCAGAAAACTATAGAACACTCATGAAAGAAGTGGAGGAAGACACAAAGAAATGGAAAAACGTTCCATGTTCATGGGCTGGAAGAACAAATATTGTTAAAATGCCTATGTTACCTAGAGCAATCGACACATTCAGTACAATCCCTATCAAAATACCAACATTTTTTCACAAAGCTGGAACAAATAGTACTAAAATTTGTATGGAACCAGAAAAGATCTTGAATAATCAGAGAAATGTTGAAAAAGAAAACCAAGGGGACGCCTGGGTGGCTCAGTGGGTTAAGCCGCTGCCTTCGGCTCAGGTCATGATCTCAGGGTCCTGGGATCGAGTCCCGCGTCAGGATCTCCGCTCAGCGGGGAGCCTGCTTCCTCCTCTCTCTGTCTCTGCCTGCCTCTCTGCCTACTTGTGATCTCTCTGTCAAATAAATAAATAAAATCTTTAAAAAAAAAAAAAGAAGAAAAAGAAAACCAAGGCTAGTGGTATTACAACTCCAGACTTCAAGCTCTATTACAAAGCTGTAATTATCTATCAAATGTCCAGCATGGTACTAGAACACAGAAACATAGATCAATGGAACAGAATAGAGAACCCAGAAATGGACCCTCAACTCTACAGTCAATTCATATTTGACAAAGCAGGAAAGAATATCCCATGGAAAAAGGACAAGTCTCTCCAACAAGTGGTGAAAGTTGGACAGCCACATGCAGAAGAATGAAACTGGAACATTTTCTTATACCGTACATGAAAATAGCCTGAAAATGGATGAAAGACCTAAATGTGAGATAGGAATCTATCAAAATCCTAGAGGAGAACACAAACAGTGACCTCTTCCACCTCAGCCATAGCAACTTCTTGCTAGACATGTCTCCAAAAGCAAGGAAAACAAAGGCATAAATGAACTATCGGGACTTAATTAAGATAAAAATCTTTCTGCATAGTAAAGAGTCAACAAAACCAAAAGACAACTGACAGCATGGGCCTAGGAGAAGATATTTGCAAATGACATTATCAGGTAAAGGGCTAGTATCAAAAATCTATAAGAACTTACCAAACTCAATACCCAATAAATGAATAATCCAATTAAAAATGGGCAGAAGACATGAGTAGACATTTTTCCAAAGAAGACATCCAGGTGGCCAATAGACATATGAAAAGATGTTCAACATCACTTATCATCAGAGAAATACAAATCAAACGACAACAAGACACCAGCTCACAGAATGGTTAAAATTAACAAGTCAGGAAATGACAGATGTTGGCAAGGATATGGAGAATAGGTTGTAACCTCTTATACATTGGTGGGAATATAAAGTGGTGCAGTTGCTCTGGAAAACGGTATGGAGGTTCCTCAAAAAGTTGAAAGTGGAGATACCTTATGACCCAGCACTTGCACTATTAAGTATTTACCCTAAAGATACAAATGTAGTGATTCAAAGGGGCACCAGCACCCCAGTGTTTATAACAGCAATGTCCACAATAGCCAAACTATGGAAAGAGTCCAGATATTATTCATCAATGGATGAATGGATAAAGAAGATGTGGGGTGTGTTTGTGTGTGTGTGTGTGTGTGTGTGTAGATATCTATGATGGAATATTATGCAGCCATCAAAAATGAAATCTTACCATTGACAATCACCTGGATGGAACAAGAGGGTATTATGCTAATCGAAAAAAGTGAATCAGAGAAAGACAATTATATGATCTCACTAATATATGGAATTTAAGAAACAAAACAGGGTCATAGGGGGGAGAGGAAAAAATAAAACAAGATGAAACTAGAGAGGGAAACAAACCATAAGAGACTCAATCATAGGAAACAAAGGGTTTGCTGGAGGGGTGGGATGTGGGGGGCTAGAGTAACTGGGTGATAGATATTAAGGAAGGAATGTGATGTAATGAGCACTGGGTGTTATATAAGACTGATAAGTCACTCACCTCTACCCCTGAAACCAACGGTGCATTATATGTGAATTAATTGAATTTAAATTAAAAAAAAAAAAAGAAAAAAGAAATCCAAGGACAGAAGTTTGAGAAATACCTAACTTTAAGGAATTTAAGGAATGTATTGAGGATGAAAATATCTAAAGCCAGAGTAAGTGATCTAAGACAAGCAGAAAATCTGGGAGAGTATAGGGTCTAAGCCAAGGATTGATTAATTGATTGATTGATTTTAAGCCAAGGATTTATTATGAGATCTGTATCCATACAGATTTTTAAAAACCACTGTAATTGTCCAAAGAAATAGAAATGAATGAGTAGCAGGGATTAGTGCTATAGCAAGGAAAAATAAAAATGGGACTTAAAAGAGCTTAATGGCTATTTAATTTACAAATTAATCCCCAAGGCATCTTCTTCAAGTAGTTAGTGGCTTCCTCTGTTGTGTTCCCATAGCTCTTGGTGCATATTCCTTTATTATGGCACTTACATGCCATATTATAATTTGTCTGTTTTATACATTAAAATGTAAGTACTCTAAGAATATAAATCGTGAACTTATTTGACTCTTTTTTTTTAACATCACATACGGTCACTCTGATAGAGCTATTACTCATTGAATGTCAAAAGAAAAAATGTTTTTTACTACTCCAATGGTAACATATCAATGTTCTTTTTGCATTTCAGAGGGTATTAACAGCCTGTTGTTTTGGAATTGGAAATGGATCTCTTGTTGATTTATTGATTTCCCTAAAATAACTTCAATAATCTACGGGAGCTCAGCTCTGCAGTTACTCAAAATTTTGTCCTGCTATGTACGTTTAATATATTCTAATATTTCCCAAAGAAGAGCTAGAGAAAGTAGATAATCTTGTGTAAGAAATTCATTATCAGTATACCCCTCGAATGTATCCTGTCCCCATAGCAATAACCCCACCTCCCTCTATTAGACATTTTGTGCAAAGATGTTATATATGTGATATGGAATCGTAAGTCTTCCATTAGTAAACCAGTAGGTTAGAATCTTGTGCTTTTGAGAGTAGTGCTGTGGGGAATAACTTCTCTGGGGACCAATTACCTTCATTTTTCCTAATGAACACTGATTTTTATTCTTTATCCTAATAAATCATCTTATAAGCCTGTGTTTCTGGTCAAAAGGGCAATTAAATAAAAATTATATCTATCTGAATTTTAAAAATGAATAACATGCAGCAAATTCATAAACGTGGGTAGTTATATTGATTTCTTGTATCAGGTGGTTGGACCCTGGGCTCTGTCCTAGGCACAAAGAGGATAGATAGAGAGTGTGTTACCCTCAGGAAGGAATGTTTTGGTCACAGAGGCTGTTCGGCATCATTTTCTCATAGAAAAGTTAGAAGGTGAGCCTCTGAGAATTAAGTCAATCACTTTTGAAACCCAAGATATTTAATGAAGAACCAGGCACCCAACAATGGTTACTCTAACTCTGACTGCATGTTGATATCACCCAAGGAACTTGGAAAAAATATACTGAGGTCTGTGGCTCCCTCCCAAAAGTTTTTGTCTAATTGTTCTGTGTTTGGCCCACACTTATTATGAAATCATGAAAAAACTGGATGGTATTTTCCTCATTCTGGGAGAACGAAGGATGACTATAGCAGAATATTAGAAACATCCAGAGATGACAACAATCCCTTTCGTCTTCCTTTTTTCTTTTTTTTAAAGATTTTATTTATTTATCTGACAGACAGAGGTCACAAGTAGGCAAAGAGACAGGCAGAGAGAGAGGAGGAAGCAGGCTATCCACTGAGCAGAGAGCCCGATGTGGGGCTCGATCCCAGGACCCTGGGATCATGACCTGAGCAGAAGGCAGAAGCTTTAACCCACTGAGCCACCCAGGTGCCCCCAATCCCTTTCTTCTAAGCAGTCAGATACTCTTGAATGAGGCAAGACGAAATCTGCTCTTCAAAAAAAAATCAAAATGTGTTCATATTTCCAAATGAAACAAAAGAATAGGATTTACATAAAGATGAGCAAATATTTGCTTTTATAATCCATGTTTCTATTAACAAACACATTTCATTGTTTATTTTATGGAGGGTTTTTATTTTTACATTTTAGAAACTAAAGAGTAAACTTGTTGAGTGCTGGCTTTTATTTATAGATGCAAATTTGTTTACTAAAAAAAATGAAGTATGTGAAGAATTTATATCATGCCCAAACCAGAGAAAAACTAATTGCACATTTAGTTGTGAGCAACAAATAATTTGTAGGGCAGGGGTTCAAATGGGCTCCATTTCAGAGTTTTTAGTGTGTAGCTGGGTTTAGAAATGCAGTCAGGTTTTAAAACACTGTCCTTTAATATCTAACTCTAAAAAGTTATAAAATAAAAATGTTATTCACAATAGAAATAAGTATGTACTAGAATAAAAGTGAACAAAATGTTAAAAAAAACAGTCTGCAAGAAATCTATGAGGGATTCTGAAGAAGAATGAATACATGAAGAAATATACCATAATCCTGAATGTTAAAACATTTTCAATATTTTAAAGAAGCCTATTCACCTGAAATTAATTTACAAGCTTAATATATTTCCAATAAAGCATCCAATGGGTCATCATTATTGCTTTTAGGAATGAAAGGGATGTCACAAAAACATTCTAAATTTTGTACACTTTTTATTGACTCAATATGTTTAGGATTTTGCAGAGCATAAGACAGAATCTTAACACTTACTAATTACTATATTGATACTTTGTAAAGTAGTCAAGGCCTCTTACTTGGTTTTAAACAGGCTATATATATGACACTTCAGTTTAGTATCAAATAATATTACAAGTAATAATTGTGTCTTTTTAAGTGTTCCTATCAGGAAACATTCCACTGAGTTTTATTAATTGAAAATTCAACAGATCTTCAACCTTCCTGTGGTCTTCAACAGATCCAATATTTAACCTTAATAATATTTAATGATGTTTCAGTGCAAACACAGGATTGTCACCTTATGAATGGGAGAATAAGTTTTGAGGAGCACGATGTGGATTACATGCCATTCTTAGTCTCTTGGGGATACAACTCCCCGCCAATCTAGGTCCACTGGTTCCCGTTCCCAAGTGGAGCAAGACTTACCTGTTAATCAATTCTAGCCCTTGGCCAAAAACCCTCTGTGAGTGAAGTCAGCTGTCAAAACCTATTGAAAAGTCAAAAGAGCAAAGCAGGCCACCTTTTTTTTTCTTCCCTTTAACTACTTTCTCCAGATTCCTATTTCTGTTTTTTTTTTTTCTTGACATTTTATCTTTCTATCCCAACTTTCAGTGACTTGTGATATACTACAGAAAAACATTAAGAATATTTTTCATAGATTTATATGGGATAAATTAATTACTACCTTCTAGTTATCAAAACGTATAGACCTTTCCCTACAACAAAACGATAGATTGACTTCTCCATACTAACAGTGTACGCGTGGAAGGTTTATCATTGGCTAATGAGTTATATTTTCCTAGAATTATCTGAAGAAAACTTCTTTTTTTTTAGGTTTTTTTTTTTTTTTTTTTTTTTGAGAGAGAGAGCAAGAGAGAGGGATGGGGCAGATGGAGAAGCCAACTCTAATGATCCCAGGACCCTGAAATCATGGCTGAGGTGAAGGCTGATGCTTAACTGAGTGAGCCACTCAGGTATCCCTGAAGAAAACTTTAAAACACAAGAATCATCAAAATGGAAACATAATATCTTAAAACTAATGTGGAGCTATAAATATATTCAGAACTAGATGCCAAGGAGAATGGGAACCCATTTTCTCCATTTGTGAATGAAAATTGGGACTAGATAATTCCTAAGTTCCAATTAAATTCTTACTAAATAAAAGTTGTATTATTCATTACGAGCCACAGGAATAACTTTTTGAAGTCCTGAGAATGAATTAGGAAAGGGAAATATGTGTGAGAGATTTTTTTTATAAAAATTATAAAGATCTATTTGTATGGGCTTAAAGAAAATAAGGTTTTCCGGGTGTCATATATCCAAGTAACTGATTGAATGTCTATCTGGACAAGAATCTCATGTCCTGAAGTCAACTTTTCTAAACTACAGAAACACTAAACATTAAATCTGTAAGATCTTTTCTTGAAAGAAAGAGAAAGAAAGGAAGGAAGAGAATGAAAAGAAAGGTAGGAGGGAAGGGAGGGGAGAAGGTGGGAAGGTGGGAAGGGGTGGAAAGAGGGAAGAAAAAGTGGAGACAAAGCGAGGAAGAAAGAGTTGCTTGACCTACTTCCAACAAGCTTGGGCTTCTTTGACAAAATTTTACTTCACAGGATTCATTCATGCCATGAATATGATTCTGAGTATTATGACTCTCTAAGCAGGAGAATAGAATATGTATTATTTTGCAAACTGATTTGACCACAACAACTTTTTTATTACAATATACTAGTCAAGATACTATGGGGTTCATTTAGAAAACCCTTCCTAAAGGATTAGAGGTTCTTCTTAAAGCAGTTAAAAGAACATTACTCTTTTAATTATTCTAATTCTGTGACATCATTTATCCTTTCAAACATTAGTATAGACCTTTCCTAAGTTGCTTCTGGTAATGAGGAAAAGGAAATAAACGTCTTTCATTCCTAGACTGGTATGTAGCATATTATATTGTTTCACTGAGAACTAAAACTGTAGTCCTGGGCTTAATCATTATTATGTTTGTCAAGATCAAGCAGTTATCTAATTTACCCCACAGGTGCATAATATTTTTATTATTATTATTGTTAAATTACCCATCATTTTTATTAATATGTCTCTTCATTACATTGTCAACGGAAGCTTAAAATGACTCTTTTGGAGAAATTAACCATTAAATTCATAGCTGGATTCATGCTACTTTCATTTCTTAATGCTATTCTATAAAATGGAACAGAGCTGTCACTAGCTAATTTATTTCCATGCCAAACCATTTAATCTCTCCAGAGAAACCTCTGTTTAAATAAGGCATGCTTGACCAGGAAAGGTTGTCATGTATTAACTGTCTCTGTGGGGAGTTGATGTTAAAAGTATAATTGGTTCAGTGGAGGGAACAGAAAATAAAGCTCTTCTATTCACAGTCAGAAAAGCAGCTCCCAGTCATCTCTGCATATAAGTGTGCTGTCACTTCTAACTAAGAAAGTGCCACCAGACAGAATTAGCGGTAGGAAGACTTCTGCTTTTCAAAACTTCAGGAATTATTTTTTTCTACCCCGAGGATAAAAGTCTTCCTAATATGCATTCTCTGATTGCCATTTATCTGTTAGAGTGTAAGGATGCACTCTCAAACTTTTTCTTTCTCCTGTCAAAGAAAGAATCAGATTTACTCTTACCATTTCCTTCTTCTTTCTCATCTCAATTTTTCATGATATTGTATTCCTTCTGGTATTTCATATTTTCTTCTAATGCAGAGAGAGCATTTATGCCATGGGATTTCAAGGTTATTCTTATGCTATAAAGCATAAGTACTCTCCAATGCTACAAAAGCAATACCATTTTTAATGGGGGAGAAAAAGATAAAAGACAACATCAATTGCAGGGAGAATAAGAATCCTCCTAGGATTTTTTAATCTGCAGTTCAAACAAGGTTCTAATGTCTTAATCATGATATAGAAAGACTAATGCAAGCAATAGTGAAAACTGTTTATTCCTTTCCTCTTTAAATATCTCTACTCAGCAATAGTTTCAACCCTCGGATAAAATACTTTATACAGTTCTTCACTGTGATTATCCAATGTTGATATTGCAAACCACAGAGGCATTTGCAACCTAAATCTTAGTTTATTTTAGAAAATGTTTGATTTTCCCTTGGCAGTACAATTTATTGTTTCTATTGACTTTCCTACAGTATTAGGTCAGACTAACTTTTTCAGCTTTCAGAAATGATGGCTTAATACCATCTCTATTCTCTTTTATACAAAAAATTTACAAAATAAAGTAGCTGTTTGGTTTTTAACTTTTCTGTGGTCAGACAATATGGGCTGTATGATATTAATTCTTGAAATGTATTGAGGCCTAGGAGTGACCTAGCACAAAATCAATTTTTATAACAGTTTAATGCGTACTTGATAATAACATACTATCTCTGTTGATTATAGTACCCAGAATGTAAAAGGATTATTATTTTTTTAACATCTTCATATCTTTGTTTAAATTTTTGATCTACTTGATTACAATTTTCTGATTGACTATTATAAAGATTTATCACTATGATCAGATAGATACCACTATCTCCATTTAAGCCTTGACAGGTTTTGCTTCATATAGTTCTTGAAGATGTCAATTCCTTATTTTCATATGTCATTATCCAGTTGTTTCTTTTATTATATAATGCTGATATTCCTTTCTATTAATGCCATCTACATACATTCTATTTTATTGAATGTCAATACTGCTAACAACAGTTTTCCTTTGTCAAGTTTTTGGGAGTATGCATTCCCCATAACTTTAGTATTTATCTTTTTTAAATTTTGTTTTTGATGTGCTTAAATTATCTTATTTTGTTTTAAATGCTCTAATTTTGTGTTTTCTGTTCAGAGAAGCTCTTCTTTGCTTCCTCCTTTCATTTCCTTTCTTGTTTTCTGTTAAAATTTTCATGTGTCAACAATTACCATTTATGTTTCTCTATTAGTTTGAAAGCAATAGATTGTATTTTTAACATTTCATGTTTACCTTTTGATCTATATACTTAAATATAAATTTTTCTTATAAAAATTATTAAATATCTTTATCTTCCTCAGGAAGAAGATGATGAATTTGTTAAGTCTCCCCCTCATCACCATACAATCTTGCTATTGACATTTTAAAATGGAATTTTATTTTTATGTTGTTAGGTGATTTGTTTCATTTTACAGTACTAAAGGAATAGAAAACAATCCTCTGAGGGAAGAAAAGGCTGGGAGCAACTTACTTTACTCGACACAATTGTTATTAAAAGATAGTTCCTAACTTTTGCCCTTTACAGTTTATTCTTGAAAATATTTATAAGCATTCATTTGAAGAAAAGCTTTCTCATTCCCAACTCTCATACTCCAACTCTTCTGCTTTATATATATCCTACAAATTATCTTCATATGAGGTTCTGTGGCATGACGTTGTATGTTTAACAACTTGGCTTCCCTAATCAACATGGAGAACAAAGTAACAAAGCCTCTTGCCACTTCAATATCTTCCCAATTTTACTTCTTTTATGTGTACCATGGAAAATCCTGAAAGCTTCATTACTCACTGAAGCAAAGATACTTGCAAAATAATTCCAAGATTGGTCCATCTCCTCATTTTATAATTTACACGTGTGTATTTGTAGGAGACCTTTGTATAATATCCATTATGCATTCTTCTTTTCCTAATATGATTTGGACTCAAAGCCAAGGCAAATGGAACTTCCTTCAGTTATTCATATTTTTTTTTCTACTTTGTTTGAAAGACCACCTACAATGCATCTTACTGCAGAGAAGAGAGAATGGTCTCTTACACTCACCACATCTCATCCAATATTTGTTCCTCATTTGGAACAAGGGAGACCAGCAATCACCAGGAGAGAAATTTTGGGATTATGTTTCAAAAGTGATTTACACAAATTTCACTAAGAAGTTTGTTTATCACTGCTAAATGAGCAAAGTTACTAATTTACACGTAGATAGCTCTCTAACCTGGGTTCCCCCCATGAGAATTAAGTTTGTTAAATAATTAATGCATAAATACCATCCGATTAACTTTCCTGGATTTCTAGTTTCATGATATCTGTGTCCATGACACCCCTGTAGTCATAATAAGGAAAAGGACATTATTACTATACATAGAAAAATGATTTTATTTACCTTAAAGAGAGGGTCATGTAAATAAAAGTAAAGCAAATAGTAAATAGTGATATTAGCATTCATTTGAATACTACTGCCTAACAAAAATCTCTGAATCTGAGGTCTATTTTCTCTGTTTGAAAAGGAAAATTATGTAATGCTAGAGAGGCATTAATGAAATGTTACAAACAAAAAGAGTGGTTTGGACTTTTTGTTTTGCTTTGTTTGTTTTTGCCAAAAATAAGAGAAACAGAGACAGGGACAGACCTGAAAAGACAGTAACTTTTTCCTGATGGTGACTCAGAGTGATTTAATGTTATTCCTCTATACCTCTAAATATGTCCCTCTTTCTATCAGAAGCAAGGATGTCACTCTTCAGGAAACTTGAGTGTCAATTTCTATTCCCCTACAATAATTCATACAAAAGCTATTCTACCCTGACCAGGTGAATAGAAGGTGGTATTTTGAGCTGTTTTCTCATTCCTTTTACATCAACCATTCAATACATGGGAAAGATAACATTTTTTACTTATATTTACCAAAAAATGTAAATGACTTTAAAGATTAGATGACCAGACAAGAAAGTTGTGACTAATCATGCACCAAGCATTATAAAAATCACATAACCATTGATAAATTTTTTTTTTTAATTTTGTATTTTTTATAAATAAATATTTTTTTTTAAGATTTTATTTATTTATTTGACAGAGAGAGATCACAAGTAGGCAGAGAGGCAGACAGACAGAGAGAGGAGGAAGCAGGCTCCCTGCTGAGCAGAGAGCCCGATGCAGGACTCGATCCCAGGACCCTGAGATCATGACCTGAGCCGAAGGCAGTGGCTTAACCCACTGAGCCACCCAGGCGCCCATTGGTAAATATTTTTGTTTTGAGTTCTCTGAAAAATTTTAGTATCCCTTGTATTTCTCCATAATTTTTACTCATACTCAGATCTCTCAATACTCAGTGTATAGTAAATAATTTCTTATTTTCACATGGTGAATCAAAAATCTATGAAATACAGATGTGAGTTTAAAGACAAGCTCTGCTTCTAAGGTTATATAAGCTTAATTTCTCTCAAAAGTTAATCTTTTTTCATAAAAAACTGAGTATAGTTATAACTACCCCAAGTTTGGTGTTTCATAATGATAATAATTATGTCTAATATTTATTGGACACTATGTATTAGACATTTACCAAACACTAAGTGCTTTGCATTCATTCATTCATTTACTCTTCACATCAATCTTATGAGATATGTACTATTATTATCCCCATTTCCAGATAATAAACTGAAGCCCAGAGAGGTTAAGAAACTTCTTCAAGCAAGACATATAAATAGCCTTCTGTTCTTTTTATTTTTTTTAATATATTGCCCTGATAGGCATTCTTATAAATGTAAGGAGAACACACACACATATGCAATTAATATTATATGACTTTGTGTGTATGTGCACAAGATATTACTATATCTTAAGCCCATTGTATAGAAGGCTTTTGAGTCCAGTGATTATTGCATATTATACTCTTTCCTAGATTCTGGTAAATTTTATTTCTAAACATGTTTTTATTGAGACATAACTGACATACAACATTATATTAGTTTTAGGGTACAACATAATGATTCAATATTTGTACATATTGCAAAAAGATCACCATAGAAAGTCTAGCTAGTATCTGTTACCAGACATTCCATTTTTTCCTTCATGATAAGGACTTTTAAGATCTGCTCTCTTAGCAAATTTTACACATGCAATACAGCACTAATAACTATACTCACTGTACATTACAATCCCATAGTTTTTATAACTTGAAGTTTTGTACCTTTTGACCTCTTTCATCCATTTTGTTCCCTTTACCCTCACCCCACCCTCGGCCTCTGGCAACCACCAATCTGTTCTCTGTGCCTATGAGCTCAGGTTTTGTTTTGGGTTTTTTCTTGTTTTCTGTTTGTTTGGTTTGGGTTGGGTTTTTTTTTTTTTCCAATATAATTGATGTGCAGTGTTATACTAGTTTCAGGTGTACAATGTAGTAACTCAACAATCATTGACAAATATTTCTGAAGAACTCATTGGGAAATAATCAAAACAGGTGAAAAATATATGCCACTTACAGTGCACAGATATTCATCCATTTACATACAGAAGGGATCTAATGGCAAGAAATACATCAAAATGTCCATGGTGGTGTTATATTGGTGGCTGGATTATTAGTGATGCTAAATTATTTTCAGTATATACACCAGCCTATCTAACAATAAGTAGATATGACTTGCATATTCTAAAGACAACCAAAATTTATTGATATGCAAACATGGCAATGATGTTTAGAATCAAGATGTGAAGTGCCTCCAGAATTTGAGGACAGATCCAGAAATATCTGATGATTTAAGAAGGAAAAAAGGTAAAATTAAAAATAAATATGGATGATATTCTCCATATCATAAAGTATCCATCCTGAAATATACTTTGAAATAAATTTGGGAGACATCAAATAAGCTCATTCAGGATAGCAGTTTGTGTTTCAGCAGTAGACTATAAGGAAAATAATTATGACTTACTTATAGGTAAAACTGTCAAAGTAATGGAATGACAGAGAGGAATGATCTGCAATAAATATTGGCATCACTTTTGAAAATATGTACATGTCATGAAAACATTATTCAGGTATTTCTGGTGATATTTCAGATATATATGGAGACATTTGTATATTAAAAAATCTCAATGCTCTTGACAGGTGAATTGTTTTCTAGTAAATAAACATAAGAAAGGAAAAAATAATAGTTTTTCCATATGAGAATCCTATCACAAATATTTTCTGAAATATTAAAATACATTTCATTACAATGAGACTTGGCAGTTATTGTTTGTGTAAGTTTTCAAATTCTTAATTATACACCTGTCTCTTTTATTCTGGCCATAAAAGATCATAAGATTTATATACTAGATTTTAATGACCAGAAGTTGGAGAACAATGTTAGTGAAGTAGAAAGTTATACAAATCCACAGATCCTTCATCTCCATCTTTCAAATTTAAAGTCTCACTTTTCAACTTTTAAACCATTTAACTAAAGTCAATGTATCGGCCTATAAAAGTAAGATTATGGGAGGAGTCAAGATGGCGGAGAAGTAGCAGGCTGAGACTACTTCAGCTAGCCTGAGATCAGCTACATAGCTTATCTAAAGATTGCAAACACCTGAAAATCCATCGGCAGATCGAAGAGAAGAAGAACAGCAATTCTGGAAACAGAAAAACAACCACTTTCTGAAAGGTATAACTGGCGGAGACGTGAATCCAAAGCGACGGGAAGATAGACCCCTGGGCGAAGGGCCGGCTCCCGGCAAGCGGCGGAGCAACCGCGCACAAAATCGGGACTTTTAAAAGTCTGTTCCGCTGAGGGACATCGCTCCAGAGGCTAAACTGGGGCGAAGCCCACGCGGGATCAGCGTGGCCTCAGGTCCCGCAGGGTCACAGAAGGATCGGGGGTGTCTGAGTGTCGCAGAGCTTGCGGGTATTGGAACGGGAAAGCCGGCTACAGAGACAGAGCCGACAGTAAGCTCACAGCTCCGTGTTACCTTGAACCGGTCGCAGGCTCGGTGAGCTCGGAGCGCGGCCGGAGGTCAGGCAGACGGGAGCAACTGGGCACTGTTCTCTGAGGGTGCACTGAGGAGTGGGGCCCTGGGCTCTCGGCTCCTCTGGGCCGGAGACCAGGAGGCCGCCATTTGTATTCCCGTCCTCTGGAACTCTACAGGAAGCGCTCAGGGAACAAAAGCTCCTGAAAGCAAACCCGAGCGGATTACTCACCCCGGCCCTGGGTAATGGCGGTGCAATTCCGCCTGGGGCAAAGACACTTGAGAATCACTACAACAGGCCACTGCCCCAGAAGATCAACAAGAAATCCAGCAGAGACTAAGTTCACCTACCAAGGAGTGCGGTTTCAATACCAAGGAGAGCA
>NC_081562.1:95173004-95200201 GCF_022355385.1 Mustela nigripes
TGGGGAGGGGGTTTGGGAGAAGGGGGTGGGATTATGGACATTGGGGAGGGTATGTGCTTTGGTGAGTGCTGTGAAGTGTGTAAACCTGGTGATTAACAGACCTGTACCCCTGGGGATAAAAATATACGTTTATAAAAATTTTTAAAAAAGTAAGATTATGAATTATTACCCAATTAAACATTCAAACGAGTTTTTTTTCCCACATGCTTGTTATGAGAGGAGTTTCAATAAGATTTAAAAAAAATATTGATTAGAAAGTTTAAGAATAATTTTATTGCACAGTCTATCAAACTTGACTTTAAACTTGGTAAGACAGGAAAAATACTATTTAAAAGGATGTATAAACTCCTTGTTGTTTTTGGAAGGTTTTGAACTAGCCTAAAGTATGGGTCTCTTTCAAGATCCTCATTCACATCTCTCTAGGGAAGACTGGTGATTTGGGAGAAGGAAGTGAGTTATGTCAGACTCAGGATTCCTGGGCTCTCCTTGCTATCTGAGAGGACATGTTTTTGTACTTGTGTTCAAAGGGAAACACTGCAAGGATAAATGAAATGTTATTAAAAAATGGTTTTCCATAAGAAAATAGTCAACAGAAGAGCTACAATTAAAGTTTAACTTTTCTAAAGGGAACTTGTCCATAATTTTTAATTTAGAACCATTTAATGTTGTATGTTTTTCTTAAAAACTATTCAATCAGAAGGAAGAAAGCAAATATTCTATAATGACAATGTGGATGATATACTGTAACACAATTGCATAGATGAAACATATGTTTCAAAACATTTTAAAACACAGTATTTATTTACATTTCCAATGACATGTGTCCTAAGAACAAAAGGAATGTAAAGAAAATTTGAAGTCTATTCAGTGTTTTTATTTTTATCAGTCACGTGTGTGTGTGTGTGTGTATTTGGTACTATAATGTATATATTTTAAGATACTAAATAATAGTGTTTGCTTGAATTACTTAAAGTAAGACAAAATAAGTAAAAAGAAAAATTTAATACAGCATCTGTAGTCTCACATTTGAAATGAAAATACCAGTAGGAACTCCTGACTTTTTACAATAGACTAGCATTTTTTTGCTCTATGAAGTTTAAAGCCAAGAAGCAATAACAAATCAGTTGCAATGAGCTCACCTATCACCCAGATGATAATCTCTAAATACAATTTCCTACAAATAAATAAAGGAGTCCTGGGGGGAAATGGTTGATTCTAGGCTTGGAGAAGAAAATATGCAAGGGTAACTTATTATCTCACAGTTCCAGAAAGAAAGGATAATATATAAAAGAATTGACTTCATGTCTAAGGAAATGGGACAGTTTGCAAGTTGACAAAGACTGGAGAATTTTAAATGCAGTGACCCAAACATATCAAATACATAGAAATCTAGAATTCATAATGATACTCAAATAAATTTTACATGCTAACTAAAACACTAACTCATTCTTAAAAATGGTATATAAAGTGAAAGGAGGAACATTGGGTTTCCTCTATTTATATTGTTGGATAACTAATAATAGTTAATAAGACAAAGTCTCCTTCGCAAAAAAAAAAAAAATTACAGGTAATAAATGTAGGAAGAATGATAGAATTTTTATACTACTATTTTGCAGTCTCTAAGAAATAATGGATCTGGAAAATTATCAATAGTGAATGCTAAAAGCATTTGGTGAAAGGCTGATGGGGAAATTTATACAAGAGGAATAAATCTGATGTATTAGATTTCTTTTGCTGTCATCATATATTACCACCAATTTAGTGGCTTAAAACAACACAAATTTATTATCTCAGATTTCTAGAGATCAGAAATCTAAGTACAGTGCATCTCAGTTCTTTTACTTAGATTTCACAAATCAGAAATCAGTTCGTCAGCAAGGATTACATTTTTTATTTCCTGGAGACGGGGGATGAATCTATTTCTAAGTTCATTCAGGTTGTTGGCAGAACTCAGTTCCACTCACACTGTGCTATCTCTGACTCCCCTTCATGTTATCTCTCTTGCTACCTCTCCTCTTTGACCCCAGTCTGAGAAAATTTTCTGCTTTTAAGGACTCGGGTGATTAGATTGCATCTGGTCACACAATATATGATAATCTCTTCATCGTAATTAGATCTGCAAGGTTCCTTCACAGCAGTACCTAGGTTAGTGTTTCATTGAATAACTAAGCCCAGGAACTTTGGTGGGCATCTTTAGAATCCCGCCTACCACAGCTGACAATATTTGACTCTATGGATCAATCCAAATAAAAAAATGTGGTTTTTGTAAGCCCCCCCCCCCCCCCAAAATGGAGACTGGGTTTCTGGTTCTGTGTAGGTAAGGGCCTTGGAAATCACAATTTACATCTAAAAAGCAAAAAAGCTGAACCAACTGAAAAATCAACTCTTCTTGGATTCATGAGAGGAGAAGACAATGTGCAAACCACTAGATTGAAGAGACGTGAATACAGGGACTCCAGGCTTGCAAACGTTGACTCACAAGAAAGCTGAAACTGCTTTGGGATTTAGTGCCTGGGGAGGAAAACCTGAGCTGTTATCATTGAATTGCTGGAAGCTCAGCATAAGTTAGTCTGAGAGCTAAAAAATCCAGGGAAACCCCATCTCCTGGGAGGTGGGGGTGGTCACAACCACAAAATTGTGAGAATTGAAAAATTCTCACCCAGGTTCCGACAGTAAATATCAGAGAAAACCCCTACCTTACCAGGGGGATGGGAAAAGGAAACATTTTGAAATTCACCTGAGCACTCTATTCTTTTTTTTTTTTTTTAAGATTTTATTTATTTATTTGACAGACATCACAAGTAGGCAGAGAGGCAGGCAGAGAGAGAGAGAGAGGAGGAAGCAGGCTGCCTGCTGAGCAGAGAGCCCAATGCAGGGCTTGATCCCAGGATCCTGAGATCATGGCCTGAGCTGAAGGCAGAGGCTTTAACCCACTGAGCCACCCAGGTGTTCCCAGAGCACTCTATTCTTGACAGGGTCTGACCTCAACAGAAACCAGTTAACCAGAACTAACCTGCTGAGGTCGGAACCTAACTGACTTAGGGAAGGGAAATACTGACTATAGCCAGCTCTAGCCTATATAAAGGAGAAGGGAAAGAACCAAACCCAGACTACTGGAGTTATCACCTACCTGAGGCAGGAGAAAAAAACTGAGCAACACTTGTAAAATTCATAGTCCAGAGGCGCAATCTCACTAGCAGACTGGAACCTAACCATAGGACTATACTATGCTTCCTCTCCCTAGTACACCTTAAAGATCCATTTATAGCAATCCTTTCACTCAGTGGAGCAGGTTGGCTGTCAAGAAAAAATTATAAGACATTCCAAAAGGTAAAAATACTCCCACAATTTGAAGAGGCAGAAAAGGCAGCACAAGACGTGGCAGAAATGTTGGAATTATCACGTGGAAATTGAAAACAACTATGATTTAGGCCTCTAATGGTTAGAGAGGGCATGCAAGATCAGCCAGGTCATGTAAGCAGAAAGATGGAAATTCTAAGAAAGAATCAAGAAGAAATGCTAGAGACGAAAAATACTGAAGAAAAAAGAAAAAAAAATTTTTTTCCCCTTCCTAATTTTTAATTCAGGCCAACATCTACTTCTTAGGGCAGCTGTCAGGATGTACAGAGTGGAGATGTTTGCTGAGTCCAGAGGCTGGCCCATAATAAGTACCCAAATCAGTCATCGATTTGTTGACTAGCAGCATTCCTGTTGTAGATACAGCTGTGAAGAAGCTGCTCTCCACCGGCTCAGACACTAGTCCTTATCATATGCGTGGCTCTATTACCAATTAGAAATCGTGATTCATGCTATAAGAAATATAGGTTAAGAAACGTTCTTTGGATAATCTAAACATCTTCAGGAAAAGGTTCATCTGCTATACGATACAGTTTTCACTCGATGAAACTATGATACTATAATCGTATCATCAATCAGCTTTGCAGAGGCATTTTTTTCTCGCGCGCGGTTATTTCTTCACTACTCCCTAAGGCAGCACAGGGAAACCAGCCCTTGGTTTCTTCGCGCAAACACAGCTCGCTCAAGGCTGTCGACGGGGCTGGGCCCTGGCGCTCGTGCTCAGTCACGTTTGGATCCCGGTGCGCTAACTCCTGGAGAAGAGCAGGCCTGAGCAGTCACCTGGGAGACGAGGCAACCTGAGCGGCCGGAGCAGGAGAACGCCAGCTTTATTCCCCAGCGGCCGCCTCACTCGCCGGCCACTGACCCGCTTCGCGCAGCTGCCAGGCTCAAATGGAGAGACGCGGGGGAACCTCGAGGCCCCTCTCTGGGACGCGTGAGACCTCGGCTCCACCTGGAACCATGTCGTCTGGGCTACCCGCGCTTGCCGGAGGGCGCCGGGAATCAGGTAGGAGAGGCTGCCAGCTGTCGCCATGAGGCCTGGGCCTGAGGGGAGGGCGCGGAGGCCCCGAGGGAGGCGGCTTTGAAGCCATGTCGGGCCACCCCAGCTTTGAAGACGTGCAGCTGAGGGAGGAGCCCCCAAACCTGTAGCTTGCAAACCCTCCCTTGCGCCTGATATCCCAATGTGGACTCCAAGTGCCTAACCGGTAGAGGGACTCACCCAGGATGGGGTCACTTGGGCTGTCGTAGACGGGGCGGCCGCTCAGTTGGTCGCGTTGTTGTCGGTGTGCCAGGGCTGCGTCCCTGGTGAGATCCTCCGGCGTGATCCCTCCGCGGCTCACCCGGTTGGTGTCGGGATGGTTTTTACTCCTAAACGTATCTCTGGGGTGCATTTGGGCCCAGGTTTTGTGTCTGAAGTTTGTTCGGGTTTGCGTCAGAAGACCTGGATCCTATTTTTACTTCCAACCCTGGTTTGTGTCTGGGTCCCAGTTTCATGTGTGGGCAGGGTGTTTACTCTTGGTGCCCTGGTTTTGGGGCTGTTGGGGGCGCAGCCTGGCTCTAGGGACATGCAAAGCCAACTTTTGGAGCCCCCACAGGACTGTAAATATTAACATACTTTAAAAGCTGCAGCCTTAGGGTATCCTAGCCTTCTAGCTTCTTCACTGTCTCCTAGACTCACGACATTACCACTTTGTAGTTGGTGACCTCAGCTGGTGAAATCAATCCAACCTTGAGTATATGGGGAAGAGAACCTACCCCTAATATCTAAACAGTCATCGCTGATTATATTCAGTCTTTGTAAGCAAATCTATAAATGGCAATGGCCAGTTGTATCATTGGGCTCCATTTCCAGAGCTCTGGAACCTGGCTACCTCCCGATGTTTAAATTTGGTGCAACTGGAAAAGAAGCATATGTACTGAGTCATGCTACTTCCTGACCTATTTCCATTTTACAGAAAAATCTTATTTCTATTTCTACGATGATTATAACCCTTCCAAACCTCAAAATTTGGCCCTTAAATCATTCTTAGAAATGTCATCTTACTATAAATAGAACATTAATTTAACCTAAATAGAAGGTAACAACAAAAATAATCAAAACAAAAAGTCCTGTCAAAAAAAGTAATCTAAATTTCCACATTCTCTGCATTTAGAGACTCAGTTGTTGCTGCAAGATAAAACTCTTCTCAGGTGCTGAATAGAGGTAAAGTCAATTTTCATTGTACCTGATACTTTGTGTTCTTTCCTATAGTCATAATTATAAAAGGAGCATATTCGCCTTTTTTTTTTTTTTAAAGACTGGATTGCTCACCAGTCTATGTTCACTTGCTTCTTGAGGATACACATTGATGGGATGTGAACATCACTAAGACTTACGCACACTCTTGCAAAAATTATTTGAATCTTAGGGTCTATATATTGCTCATATGACTTTCTGCTTCTTTCTGAATATCTTTTCATTCTTTTACCATAAAATGGGCCTATTGTCCCCATATGTTTTAGAGAAAATCTGTCATAAGGATCTCACAAGTTAGCCTAACCCCTATTGATAAATTCATGGACTAGCTGGTCTTTTGCTTCTAGCAACGTCATCAGTTTCTACCTAATCTAAAATTAATTTTCACTTGGCTTAGTTTCCTGTTCATAGTCCAATCAACAGTCAAACTTGGTAAAACATTGTATAGAACTCTGGCTTAAAAGAGACTGTGTGGGGATAATTATATCTATCAAAACTTGGGCATGGAAGATGGCCTGCATGACATGCCCAGTACCCTGAAATAAATGACTTAAGCTAAATGGTAGATATAGTAGTCAGAATGAAAGACAAGACAAAAAAAGTGAAGTAGAAATGTTTGGAGGTTACCATCAGTAGACAAACTTTTGGAAACCCATTTGTTTAAAAAAAAAAATGGGAGGAAAGAACAAAGCAGTAATTAGGGTCCTAGTGAGGGTTTTTATATATTTAATTTTGTTTGTTTTTACAACCAAGAACAAGCCAGACCTGTATATATTTGAAGGGATTTACTTGAAGGATACAGGGAAAAAGATCGACAATTTTGAAAGAGAAGGGAAATGTGTGATCCATTCAGAGTTAGGAAGAAAGTAAAATGTCAGCCTGCTTCAGGTTTAAATGAGAACAGACTATTGGAGCTGTGAAAAAAAAGATACCTCTTCAGTCTCACAGAATTACCATATTATAGTAGGTTTTTTTTTTTTTTTTTAAATATGACATACAGTACTTAACCTGGAAGAATAGAATTGACAATGACTTGATAGTATCTGCATTTATTCAGCAGTATGGGGGAAAGGAAGATTGTTTTCAGTTCAAATAGTACCTTATTGGTTTGGTTTATATTTTCTTAGCTTAATAATAAAGATATGGTTTGTGTACATATATGTGCATATATAGTATATATAATATATACAACGTACCTCACATACTATATATAATATGTATATGCATATTGATATACATGTGTGTGTATATACACATACATTGGAGTATTGTTCCGTCATGATTAAGAAGGAAATCCTGCCACTTGTGACATGGATAGATCTTGAGGACATATGCTAAGTCAAAGTCAGAAAAAGATAATACTATATGATCTCACTTATATGTGAAATCTTAAAAAAGCCAAACTTGTAGAAACCAAGTAGAATCATGGTTACCAAGGTCTAGAGGATGAGGAGAAATGAGGAGATATTGGTCAAATGGTGCAGACTTATAGTTTGACTAGATTGTAGATAGCCCATGCAAGGCATGATGATTATAGTTAGCAATTATGTATCATATACTTGAAAGTTGCAAGAGAGTAGATCTTAAATCTTATTCTCACCACAAAAAAAGGTAATTATGTGATGTGATGGAGGTATTAGCTAATACTATGGTGGTAATAATATTGCCATATAAAAGTGTATCAAATCAACAGGTTGTACACTTTAAACTTACATGGTGTTACATGTCAGTTATATCTCATTAAAGCTGGGGGTAAACTCAAAAGGAGCATTAGACTTTAAAGTAACTATTAATCATGAACGTTAAAGGTATTTGAAATTTAAGTTTAAAAAATATGTAGCATACTTTGACTTTTTATCAAGAAACTGATTTGCTAAAAGAAGAAATATACAACTAAAAATAAAATGTAGGGCTGAAATTTGATCCCTTTCTGAGCTGATCCTGAAAGTCTGGTTTTCAAGAGGTCAAGGAAGTACAAGTCATCAGATTAGCTCCATGCAGATGGGGGCACAGAAGGGACCAAACAGGTGAGAGGATGCATGTGACAGTCTTTTATAAGGCTCATCACTTTGACTTGTGAAGAAGAAAAAGTCACCATCTGTGCTGTCATCCTTGTTAACCTTCTGCTTTGAGTAGGAAAAATAAACTAAATACTAAGAATAGGTGAATAAACATAAGGCAATAGTTGTGTCAAGACTATTGAAAATCAAACTAAGGAAGGATGAGTAAGCTTGCTTCTGTTTATGATCCTTATTATACATGTTTTTTGTAGATGAACTGTTTTGTGGGAAAATATTAAGCATCAACTCTGTTTAAACTTGAAACTACTCTACTTTATGCATTAAATTTACATTTCTGGTGTTTTAGTGAGCTATTTGTTAATAGTATTTATCTGTAGCTCTTATTTTTTAACGTCTGAATAATTTTTGATTACCAATAGGAGAGATGAAGTAATTTTGATTTTTATGTCGTTGAGTAAAAATTAAAGGGGGCAATTTTTTTTTAAGTTTTTATTTCTTTTTAGTGTAACAGTATTCAGTGTTTTTGCATCACTCGCAGTGCTCCATGCAATCCGTCCCCTCCCTAGTACCCACCAGCTGGTTCCCCCAACCTCCCACCCCCGCCACTTCAAACCCGTCAGATTGTTTTTCAGAGTCCATAGTCTCTCATGGTTCACCTCCCCTTCCAATTTCCCTCAACTCCCTTCTCCTCTCCATCTCCCCTTGTCCTCCATGTTATTTGTTATGCTCCACAAACAAGTGAAACCATATGATAATTGACTCTTTCTGCTTGACTTATTTCACTCAGCATAATCTCTTCCAGTCCCGTCCATGTTGCTACAAAAGTTGGGTATTCATCCTTTCTGATGGAGACATAATACTCCATAGTGTATATGGACCACATCTTCCTTATAAAGAAGGCAATTCTTAATGTTAATTAACTCATATGTATTTTCTTGGTTTGACTAAAATTCTGAGAATAATATTGCCTTTTGTAATTATACATCTTTCAGTTCTATACTGTTCAGTTGATTTAATTTCTCAGACCTTTAAGTCATTCATTTATTTCCTCCTATCAAATTCTGCTTGAGGGAAAAGAACATATACTATCCAGATCCTTAAGGTATGTGTAAATATACATGGCCAGTCATAGTAGTTTCTTATTTCTGAGTGCCTAGAATTTAGTGTCAAGCCATGTAATTCCTGTATCTTCCACCAAACTAGTTACATCATTCATATTCTTTAACTTATATATCTACCCAATTTCCTACTTATATGTCACTGTCTCCTCTTTAATGCATACAATGTTCTTATTAAATGTGTGTTGTTATTTGCTAGACCATTTTATTATGCATAGGATAAAATTGAAATTCCTTAGTGTGACATATAATGTCCTCTGCGATTTGACTGAAACTGGTATCCAGAGCCCCATCTCCTTTGATTCCCTCTCATACCCTGTCAGCTGAAGCTATTGTGTTACAGTTCTTTACATACTAGTTCCTTACTCTAGAATGTACACATCTTACCCCTCCATTCTTCCAGGTGTAATCTTCAGTCCTGCTTGGTATACATGTCTCTCTCATGTGAATCCTCCCATAATTTTTCTAGCATTTGGTAGAGCTTATCCTCTAGCAAATGGGTATGGATGGTAAATTTCTTGATTCCACGAGGTTTGAAGATATCTATGTTGTACTTATGTTTGACTGAGATCAAACATAGATTTAAATAATTGTGAAGAAACTTTATGGCAGAGGAGGTAATTTTTTTCAAATTTACTTATAGTGTAGTTCCAATTAAATAATAAAATTTAAAGAGAAGAATAAGGTATGACATGCATATTTTTGTAATATGTGCCCCAAAGCTGATACTATTATGTTTTATTATAATGATTTATAAAATAATTTATTTTAAAGAAAGGAACACAATTTTTATGAAGTTTTGACTTTTATGTCTGCCTCTCCATTCTAGAATAGAAGACACTTGTTGACAAAAATTGTGTCCTATGTTTTTTAAAGAACATAAAGCATTGCTATAAATAAATGATTCAAATAATAAATGACAGGTAATAATAATTATTTTTGACATATTTTCTCATGGTCATATTTTCTTAGTGCAGATAGATAACTTAATACAGTGGAGTAAGATCTCCTAAGAGCTAAATTCATGAGTCATGTCTGAAAATTCATAAAATTCAGTCATGTCTGAAAATTCATAAAATTCATAAAATTCAGAATCTTCATCTCAGATTCTGAATGTGATCTTTTGCTCTTTGTAGTTGATAGCAATATCATTTTAACTAAGTACTATGTGTTCCTTTTATGATACTTTGAGACAAATGTGTCTCTTTAATAGATGATTTAAATAGAGTGATTAAAAATATACCTAGACTTGAAGAAAACATAAACCTATATCTCAAGATTCCTGATGAAGAGTAAATAGTAAGAGGGAGTAGTTTCTGTCATTAGACCACATGTAAGAATTTATAAAAAGTGGGAGAGATGTCTGTAGAGGGACCAAGGTTCTGATGGACAAAGATGACATAGTGTCAACATTTAACAAGTCCACGTTTTCAGTTAGGAAAAGGTATAGGTTATGACATCTAGAATTGTGGAGGAGGAGATGATCTCATTTTTTTGTTTATATGAATATCTGTTATGCTTGCTATGGGAAAGGCAGGATAAAAAGGAACCCAGTGTTCAAAGTCAGAATGGTCAGTGATTGAGTCGTTTGCCCATGGGAACCAGCTCCTAAGAGAGGGTTCAAGGGCCATGTTCAGGGACTTCACTCTTCAAATGAAGTGCTTACACAACTAGAACAGCAAGGGAATATATAAACACAGGTAGATAAATCATTTGTAGCTTTTTAATTTTATTTCTTATCTTTCATGTTATTTTTATGACCAGCTCAAAATGGACTTGGGAGGTAATTTAACATTTTGTTTTTTTCACAATCATGTCCCTCACCAAAGGGAAAATTTGGTGGATTTGGTCATCTGTATATTTTATATGCTTACCATATTGTTACAGTCTTGTCTATAATTTTTACTTTACTCCAAATCCTGTTTCTAGTCCTCTCAATGCACTTACCTCTGAGGATGATTTTATCAAAACTTATTCACATATCTCCAAACTTCTATTTCTATTTTTTTGGCCTGAAATTTCATTTGGAGATGTTGTGGAGATTAAATCAAATTTAGGACCCAGATGATTGCCATACTAGAAAATCAAAAGCAGGAAATATTAAATAGTGCTCCATTCATTCAAAATGTATATTTCAGTTCTTAGTAAAATAAAACATAAATAAAAGTTTTCCCCAGACATTTATAGAGCATTTAATGTATACACAGAGGCATTACTCAATGTAATTAATCTAAATCAGGATTCTAGTAGTATAAACCAAATCCATTATACATGCATGAATATTAAGACACATTAAAATTTAATTAACCTGAATAAGCTATTATATTCTATTTTCTGTCTATATTTTAGAATGTTCAATATAAAAGCTCAGAAAATTGTTGAATATGTTCCATATTAAATTAGAATTAAAAAAAACTTCAGTTCTCATTATTCTCAGTGAAATTTTTTTGCTCTATTATGTTACCATTTAATAAATAATAGGCTAGAATCTTATTTATAAAACTGAGATATAAATGTCCAGGAAGAAGAACATGCTGAGAAAATTATTTGGAAGTTCCTGTTTGTATTTTGTGTTTTCTGGTTTGGAATTCAGATATCTTATAAAAAACAAAATTTTTTGATATTGTTAACAATTGTGCATAACCTTTCATATCAGCTCTTTATGTTTTATTGATGGCTAAAAGAGAATCAAAAGAAATAAAAGGTGCTATATAACCCCCTTTTTAAAAAAAATTTTGTTTATTTATTTGACAGAGAGATCACAAGTAGACAGAGAGACAGGCAAAGAGAGAGAGAGGGAAGCAGGTCCCTGCCAAGCAGAGAGCCTGGTGCGGAACGAAATCCCAGGACCCTGAGATCATGACCTGAGCCAAAGGTAGTGGCTTAACCCACTGAGTCACCCAGGCGCCTGCTATATAACCCTTTTTAAGATTTATCTTCCTCCTCTTGATGAGAGAAGGTGAACTGCTCAGTATCCCCTCATTGCCTTTAATATAAAGTCTGAGTCTTAACAATTACAGTATATTATTTCAACCTTTTTTGCTCGAGATCTTAGAGTTGAAAATGCAAACAGTTGTCCCACATAGGGCTAAACTGCAAGCCTACATGTACGTGTGCAAGATTCATTACTGAGTCAAGAGGGAGTGAAAAATGAGACATAAGAAGACACAGAGTAAGACCATATTATGCAGAGCCTTAAATTTCAGTATGTCTTCCAGTGACCTGTAGGTAATAGAGAACTATAGAATTTAAGTAGTGGGTATCATGAAAAACAGTGATTCATGACGGCTAACCTGGAAACAGTGTCTAAAAGGATACAAGGAAATGATAAATTAAACTCCTCATTGAGAAGGCTGTGTGAAGTTGTACTTCCATGACTGCCTTTCTCCCTGCTCTGCCACCTGTTGGTTGGATTAAAAGAAAATTCTCTTTATAGGCTCTTATTGAAAAGGAAATTGTAGATAAATTTTGAGATTAAAAAGGTAACTCCGAGTGATCTTATTGGCTAGAGACTCAGAATCTTCTGTCAAGGTACCTGGCCTTAAGACATTAGCTTGTAGATCACACTCAGAAAGTTTTAGAAGGACGAAGCCTACCAAACTAACTAGGGTGTTAAAATACTTACATTTATGTCATCTTTTAGAAGTAGCTACAAAATGAGTTTTCCATTGCTTGGTTTGAAAACCTAGTATACATAAGTAACTTAATAATATAGATAGACTGTAGGAATGCACACTAACCAGGGACAGCTGAAGTAGACTTAAGGAAAGTTACTTTGCTATTAACTTTGTAGATAATGGGCCTAATAAGCACAATTCTTACTACTTTAACAAAAAAGGAAGGGCACTTTGAGCAACATACACAAAATTAAAAGACAAGTGACAGTTTGGGAGAAAAATATTTTCAATTCTAAGAGGAAATTATTAGTATTATTTTATACTATTTATTTTAGTGGTTTGTGGGCAAACCACTAAAAAAAACCTTCGAATTTTAAATGACCTAATAATATTAAGAACCATTTTATAAGAAAAAATGCCATCTAGCTAATAAAATATGAAAATATCTTGACATTACAAGTAAACCATGTATTGCAAATTAATGCATTGATTGATATTTTTTTCCTTCACAAGATGAGAGCAGCTAAATATCAATGATATATACATTGATGAATTTTAGAGTGGGAATTTTGAAGCGTAATTCAGTTGCATAATAAATAATTTCAGTTTCAGGATTCTAGTCTACAGAATTATCATAAAGATGTTCCCTGTAATGTTTCATAGTAGTGAAAACCTTTACTAACTGGAATGTGATGTAACAGTTAAAAGAATAAGATAGATCTATGTAATTGGCATGAAAAATCTCTTATTCTGAGTGAAAGGCTGATGGTAAAATACATACAATGTGATTTCATTTAAGCTCTCAAAAACTCAAAGCAAACACTGTAAATATGTGTGCATAGTTTATATACATGTAACTGTGTATTTATGCATAAGTATATACACACACACATACATACAACCTATGTATAGACATATATAATAAACTAGAGTTCTGGAAGAAATATACTAAAATGATTACAGTAAATAACAGTTATTACTATTGAGAAGGAGTGTGGAATTAGAGAGAAAAAGAAGTATTTTTGCTTGGCCTGTACTGTTTGAAGTTTTTACCAAAATTGTTCATGTGTCATTGGTAAAGTTAAAAAAATAATATGCTTGTTGGACATTATCTTGAAAGTATCTGAATCTTCCAGATTGAATACTCCATTAACTGATGTATATCTTAATGTAATTTTTAACCATGTCTGAACTTTGAAATTTGTAAACATTAGGCTGGATATAGGAACAGCAGTCAATGAGAAAGAATAGTATTCTCCATAGCCAGGAATTAATAATGTATTGCACTTTAAATATATATGATTCCACCTGTATGAGGTACCTGAAACAATCAAATTCAAAGAAGCAGTAGTGGTTGTCAGGGGCTGGGGAAAAATGGGGATTTGTTATTCAAATAATTTAATGTTTTAGTTCTGCTAGAGGAATACATTCTAGAGATCTGCTGTACTACATGGTGCCTACAATTAACCGTGCAGTATTGAGAATTTCAGAATTTTCTACGAGGATAGATCTCATGTTAAGTGTTCTTACCCTCCCCTCAAGGAAACTCTGAGAGGTGTTGAATATATGTTACCTTAATTATGTTGATGGTATTACAAGAGTTTACATATGACTAGACTCCTCAGATCGTACACATTTAATATGTGCAGTTTTTCCTACATCAGTTAAACGTCAGTGAAGCTCTTAAAGTTAATTTAAATACATTTTAAATATAAGATGTGCTTTTATTAATCTTCCGCTTTCTTCATCTTTAAGTTGTAAGTCCATCTAAAGGAATGAACTATGATGATTGACCTTTACTTTACAAATGGACTGTATCATTGCATGGATCTAATGTGGTATGCATTTTTTTGAGGAGAATTTGAGATTCAACTGATTATTTGTGTTTCCTCTACCTTGACTTGGGGCACGTATCTGTGGAAAATGTGGTTTATTTGATTTAATTTCCTTCTTCCTCCAAGTCTGTATCTGTAGACTTTGTCTTTGGATTTGAAGTCCTAATCCAATGTATGATGATGAATACATTCTAGTCTACCTCTGTCCTTTGTCAATCATGTAACCTTGGAAAATTACTTTATCTCTCTGAACATGAGCTTTCTTAAATGTGAAAATAGAGTTCTTTACTCCTCTTGTAGAAATCTTGTGGATCATAGAACACATTTAAAGCATCTAGCAATGTGCCTAATTGATGTTATTAATTTAATCAATAGATATTTCACTTTTTCATCCCTCTTCTCATTATATTTTCTGTCAAGCTACCTATATGTCTTAATTTTTAATTGAAAAAGACCTTCATCTTTGTAAATATTTCAAATTAATTAAAGAAATTGTCCCCATCCATGTTACAGGTTCATAATATTACTTTTCTAAAATTACACATATTGCATAATCAATAGTTCATTTAGCAGTATAACTATTTATAGTAACTATGTGTTGTGTTTGAATAAATGTATGATATTTATACCTCCCATATTTCTGCAACTTCCAATTTTAAACCATTTAACTTATTTGATCATTAGCTTTCCCCTCTTATTGGATAATGAAATTCCTTTTATTCCCAGTGAAAGCGAAGAAAAATGAAAACAAATATACTTATTTCTCCATTTTATGTCCTTATTATTTTGTTTTTTAAAATATACAATTAGCAGAAGTTTTTCTATTTAGGAATTTTAAGCACTGACCACCAGACACATTTGTCCTTTACCTCCTGAAGCCCTACATTCCAAATTACATTGTTAAACTGCAAAAAATCCCCATCAGATGGGTCCCTAATGATAGCAAGTTTCCTTTCTTCCTATTTTCTCTCTGTAACTGTAGTATATGTGTTGAATGAAATTTAATATGTTAGGCCCAACTGACAACATGAAGCCCCTATGCAAGTGTCATTATTTGGTGCATAGCAGTTGACAAAATGGGCTGTGGAAAGGTTCAGAATATAGTTTTTTCTTCACTGGTATTTTCATTAAGCTCATACATACACAGCAGCAAGGCAATATTTCATCCAAGTTGGGAGGCACTGTATTATCAGCCACTCCTTTAAAATGAAGTGGCACTAAGTTTGTCCAGTGAAATAATTTTCTAACAAATCTACTCCAGTCAGGGTATTTCTAAGCAATAACATTTATGTGGAAACTTATCATGAGAGCCATGCTGGGTTTCTGGTGAGTTGGCTTGCCAAACCACTGGAGGGGCTGATAAGCAAATACAGCCGGACATAGTATACACTCAAGATTAACTTCCATGAGATGTGATTTAAAATAATTACTCAGGCTTATATTGACCTCATCCTGCTCGGACTTCTTGCTTCACTCTGGAGAGGAGAGCTATTTTCGCATTTTCCGGGTTACTGCCACATTTCTTTTCTTTCTTTCTTTTTTAAAAATTTTATTTATTTTTGGGCACGTGGGTGGCTCAGTGGGTTAAAGCCTCTGCCTTCGGCTCAGGTCATCATCCCAGTGTCCTGGGATTGAGCCCTGCATCAGGCTCTCTGCTCAGCAAGGACCCTGCTTCCTCCTCTCTCTCTGCCTGCCTTTCTGCCTACTTGTGATCTTTATCTGTCAAGTAAATAAATTAAAATCTTGAAAAAATAAATAAAATAAAATTTTGTTTATTTTTGTGTGTGTGAGAGAGAGAGAGGGAGCGAGTGCAGGATCAGTGGGATGGGGGGAGGGAGGGAGTCTGATGAAGGACTCAATCCCAGGACCCTAGGATCATGACCTGAGCCGAAGGCAGATGCTGAACCAACTGAGTCACCCAGGCCCCCAACCACCATTCTTAAAATAGAGGCTAAAAATCTTTAGCCTTATTCTTAAGAGTAACAGTGATAATAATGATTGCACTAATATCTTAAACTAAATCTCTATTATGGTTCATACACTGTTCCATGTCCATATTTTAATTCATTTAATCCCCACAACAGCCCTAGGAAATGGGTAAATTATTCCCTTTCTGCAGTGGGTATTTTATTCCCTTTCTGTGAAACCTCAACATAGTTTAATATTTTACCCTAGGTCACAGGAGTAATATGCACAAAAGTTGAGATTCTAACTAAAGCATTATGGTTCCAAAGGCTGGTTCTTACTACTATACTATACTGTATAGTGAGGAAACACTTTTATGCTAGTGATTCTACCAACTTGTTCTCTCCTCTCATGGTTCTTTCACTGGTCCCATTTGTGTGTAGTCAGAGCACCAAAGTCAGGGCTTAGTCCCTGTCTACTAGGGGACTTCAGGAATCAAGTTGCAAGCAACAGAAACTAACTCTTACAGAAAAGCAGTTTATTGAGAAGATATTGCATAGTTCACAGTATTGCCCAAAATATTTTAAGAACCAAGTTTTTAAATAATGCACAAGGAGATAAAAATAAGCACATGATACCCATCCCACTAACATTAAGCTTTGTTCTGACTTTCTTTGAACAATGGAATATAAATGGAATATTTTTACACCACTTCCAAGAAGCAACTTTAAAGGACATTGTGTGATTCTACTATCTTTCATTTCTCTCTTGTAAACTCAGCATGTCCCATTAGGGATTATTCCTAAGGTGTAAATCCCAGAAATAAATGCCTATTGTTTTTTAACCCCTGCAATTTTGGCTTGTTTGTTAAGCAACATAATTTAGTTTAAACTGGGTCATGTAGGGGCACCCGGTAGCAAACAGAGCCATGTCCAAAATTATGTGACAGTGTGCATTCAGTGAGAACAATATTTCTTTTCTGCAAGGGAAAATGAATTTGAGGGCTGGTACTGCTGTCCCCACAATGATTCAACACTAGATCCCATTCTTGGCACCACTGCCATTATTGTCCCAGAAACAGGATTTGCTCTTGCCACAGTAGTCATGGATTTTACACAGTTCATGTTTCTTCACTTGGTGATTCAGTGTCTGGAAGAGAGGCATTTGATTCCTGGCGTCTAGGTAGACTTTTGCCTCAGTCGTGAGATTATCTGGGATCACAAATACCTGGGTTTTTTAGGTTTTATGGTTAGAGAAAGGCTCTTCTCATCAACATGCACACTGAGGAATTGCTTAAATAACAATAGGAGATATCGTGCATCAGAACTTCCCAGATATCAATATCCCAATTAAGGCAGATTGAGTTCCTCTCCCTCTTTCCTTTCTCTCCCACACACCCCTTTTTCCCTCCCTCCCCACTCTGTGCCTCCCTCCGTCTAACCTTAACTCTGTCTCTTTCATTGCAATGAGTTTTAATAAGGCTATGATTCTCCATGAATATAAACGGATTGTAACAGGAAAGGAGAGATATGAGGAAGACCAAAATTCAGTTCCTGATGAAAGTTACCTTGTTCAGTCCAGATTTATCATTAACAAAGCTGAAACAAACACCTTAATTTGAAAACTGTATCTATTTCTCACCTTATTCAGAATCTATATGAAGGGAAAAGTAATGGTAATTAGCAAACCTCAAAACCCAACACATTTATTGTTTGAACAATGAGGTCAAAGGGTTCTAGCTTTTAACTTGGGAGTGCAACTCTACAGAGGAATGTAGAGTTGCGATTCCATGTAGTGGAGGATGGCCCTGTGGTGTAGAAATAGTATTTTTCTCTGTTTTCATATTTGTTTATTTCTGTCAGGGGAAGATCCCATAAATTAAATTTATTCAAGTCGCATATACATAAAACAAAATGCTATTGTATTAACAGAAAGATTTTCCTTTCTGAGACTCATCAGTGTGTTCTTTCTTGTCACAGTTCCTTATGGAACAATTTGTGGTCAAAGATTGCTTGAACTATCTCATCCCATCAGTTGGGTAGCACAACTTCCATCTGCAAACAAGTTCTCTCTTGCTTATTCCAACTGGAATGGTTTTCTTAGCTTCTCTTGAGTTATAGATGGCCATGATTCCAAGATAAAATCAATAAATGGTCATTTAAAGTTTGAAGGTCACAGGACTCTGAAGAAGCTTTTGTTTTACTGATTAAAGACTTCACAATATATAATTATTCCTTTCCTTCTAGTATTGCTTTTAACACACACGTGGAGCTTTGGCCATCATTTTATAATCTTGAAGGACAGCATAAAGAAGAAAAACCCATACATTAAGGACGGTATATACTATTTAACAACTGGGTAACTACCATCTATTTCTATGATACTCCTTAATTTAAAAATAAATTTCCTTATATTTCAAGCCAGTATTAGTTAGATATTTTGTTAATTGAAACTGGAGTATTCCTTTTTGAATATATGGCAAGCCATATGAAATAAAATAAAATGTTTATTATTTTATTAGAAGGAATTTTTGACATAAACTTTGGGAAACTCAAGTGAAGTAAGCCTATCATACACATTTGAGAATATTTTTTTAGAGATAAAATTTCCCCTATAGCTTTATTGCCAGTATATTTCTTGAGGAGACAATATTTAATGTACTGTGGCTTTTGTCTCTATAAGCTTATTTTCCATAATTATATGCTGATCACCAATTGAATGGAAAAATTCACATTTCTATTAAATTGTTTACTTTTTTCTTAGTAAACGTATCTTTTATCTACAAGGATTGATATTCATTAGTCTCTCATTATAATGGCATCTTAGAGTTACTGCTTTGAGAGTTGAAGTCTGTTTTGTAATTAATTAGCTGTTGATCTTAAGCAAGTTCTGTATCTTAAATGATACCTTAATGATACCTTAAATGATACCTTGTGTATTTAATTTTCTAAGTATATGCCGAAGCTTCTCTGGCATTGCATATCCTAGGCTTCCCTCAAAATAAAAGCATCCTATTTTAATAAATAGTTTATAATATTTTGTTTCTCATAGGTTTTTTAAACCTTTTCTCCATAATTTTCTCTTTTGAAGGAGCAAAAGACTTAAAAGAGTATGTACTAAAGAGGAAAAAAAAAGATTAAATTGCAATTAATATTATCAAAATTATTTAAAATTATACATAGGTGACAGTGTGACAGTAAAGAGACATCACAGAATTTATGCAAATTATGAGTTTTTTCTTCTACTGTCCTCAGTATATCCCCTAAAGACTTAGACATACAAACATTTAGTTAAATACTCACTTTCCTCTTAAAAAAGAGGGATCTCTGAAAATAATACATTAGTTCCATTATCTGCACTAAATGGCATTTAGCACACAAGATGCTGGTAACAGAGTTAAGAATGATCACATTATTTAGGCTGTTCAGTGCAAAGCATGACTCATGCACATCTGAGATGCTTAGAGGGAGCTAACAGGCTGTTTAGGAAATTGACATCTAAATCTTAGGCAAAAAATATGTTTCTATTTCTATCTTGAATATTGCCATTTTGGTCAATGTAGAATTTGTTGGATATTTAGAATTTTAGCTGGCTTTCATTTCTTGGTGGTGAAATAAATAGCTACTTTATCCTAGCTTAATGTTTATACATATTCAGAACTAAATTATTTAAATTCAATTTTAATGCTTGATAATTTAAGCAGACAAATTAGGCTATTCAGAATTAAATCTGATTACATGATCATTGAAAGGTAATATCATATGCAGCTTGGTACAACCCATAAAATAATTCTTTACAAAAGAACTGAAACTTTAATTACATGTGTATATCATTTCATATTATTATATGAAATTGTTATACTCTCCTTCACATACAGTTCTAATTTAGCTTTAGTCTCATTAAATGTTTCCAATATTCATTTCCTAGTGTTCCTCAATTTTAAATTTAGTCCTTTGTCATATATTAGTATTAATGTTATATAGGCACATATTTATTTTACCTACCTTATTCTTCAAAGGTATTTAATATTACCATAATGTCCTTTCACAAGGAAATTGAATAAAAATCAGAGACCAGAGAAATCTTTTGGAACTGTGGTATGGACTGACTTTATTTTTGATGATTGAGTCCCAACAGCTTTTAAGCTCCACTACTCTCCCTTCATATTGATAAAGTTGATAAAGTAAGGCGGGATGCTTTGCTTTTTGTGCTTGTGGGAAGTCAAAGTGTGCAATCTCTGGCCCATGTATCATTATCCTCACACCACCTCTGCTTCCTGTGAAAGTATAGCCAGTCTCCTTTTGGACCATCCTGGGAAAATTATTGTGCTTACCCCAGAAAGCCTAATATGTAAGTCTTAAACTTTTTCATACCTTCCTGGTATGTGTGTGGCATCATTAATCTTAATACCTGAACCAAATGCTGAATGGGGTGCCTGTCCATCCTGTCTGTGAGTTGGATGCTGCTCTGAGCGCTGTAAATGGTTTGGGCAATGATCAACACCACTAGTCATTGTTATTCTTTTTGCTTTGATTCACTGGCCAGTGGCAAACATACTATTTGAGTTGTGCTTCTCTGTAGCTGAGTCCGACTGAGCTTCTCATAGTTTAACACACCTATGTTGGAAGTTTTTATACTTGACATTTAATGGCAGGTGTATGGGACCTGGCCCTCTTTAAAGTGGCCCTGAGTTGAGTGTCCTGGTCCAGACTCTGATATTTAAGGACAGGAATGTGGGACTTGGCCCTCTTTAAAATGGCCCAAAGTTGAGTGTCCTGACCCAGACTATGACATTTAAAGATAGGAATTAGGACTTGGCTCTCCTTAAAGTGGCCCAGACTTGAGTGTCCTGATCTACATTATGATATTTAATGACAGAAGTATGGGACTTGGCCCTCTTTGATATGGTCCTAAGTTGAGTGTCCTGGCCCAGACTCTCTGTGATTTATACTGAATCATGTGTCTCAATTCAGTATAAATCATGTCTGATGCTAGGGCTATGAGAAGAACTTTGATCCTGTGACCACTGGTTATATTTATAAATAAGACATAGACCTCCATTTAATAGAATACTTGTAGGGAAAACTGATATTCTCTGCAATACGTGGGCACATTGGATAGTCGCTTTTGTGGAAAAATAGTCACCATGTGGCTTGCTGAAGTCACATCCCTAAAAGCAAATGGCTTGTTGGGACCCTACAAAATGCTGCTGTTGCTGATGCTCATGCATCTGTGGCCAAAGAAGATATTCTTGATCCTTAGGGTTTTAGAAAAAATACCCATGGTACCCCTGTGCAAAGGGTTCATTCAAACTTGATTTGAACTTGGGGTCCTTAACCTCTATAAAGCAGATGTTGCCACAAGGGAACCCTTTATCCTGATGGTACTGATTTAACACAATCTGGAAGAAGAAATTTCTAAATGTGGGCAGGCTAGAGAGAATCTCCCCTGCAGTAGTACTGTAGGTAGTTCATTCAGCTCTGGTGAGGATGACAATGAAGGAGGAGAACAACAACAATAACAACAACAGGAAAAGAGAAGAGGACAAGAAGAGGAAGTTGTAATCATTGCCTGGAAGAAAACAAACAAAAAAAACAAAATAGAGGTCCAAAATTTGACCTATTTGGAAATCCAAAATTTACTACAATAATTTATAACAATAACAAAAAATATAAAACTGCACTGATTGAACTTTATGCCTCTGCAGTATAGGTTCTAAATTAACTTTAACATCTGCTGAAATGTACCAACTGGCAAACTTTAAGAGTCTTAATTGATACTGGGGCTCAAGTTACATTTATACCCGAGATTCCACTAAATTTAAATAAGGTGCTCCCTGTTCTCTTGGAGGAGTTACCAAATATAAGAGTCTCACCTTAACCATTGGAACTATTGCCTTTTCTAAAATTCTCCATGGTCGTAAAACTTATTGTCCTAAAATATCCCATAGTGAGCACGGCCATTCTGATCCAATGAGTAGTACATTTAAATAGATAAATCGTGTTATGTATCATTCAGCTTGACAAAATGGGATCTGCCATAGACTTCCCTCTGCTACCTCTCTCCTCAGTTAAAATAATTAATATGATCCAATATAAATTAAAACATGCCTTTATGGACTGAAGCCGATTCAATGCCGTTTTTGACAATGGATAGTTTTCTTGACTATTTCTTCATTTAACAGAATCACTTGGCCTGATCTTAAACTTGAAATGAATGAATAGAGACTCATTATGGGTTACATAAACTATTAAACTGTGGATTCCCTCCTTAAGATACTCATGTCCGATATTACTTAGTATACTGACTCTGTCCAATCAGAAACTGGTAAATAGTTTGCAATTACATATTTGGCTAGTATTTCCTGTTCAGTGTCTATTTCAGTAGCCTGTCAGCTGTAGGTTGCCTTTAAATTCAAAGAAACACAATTACCTGACCACTCAGGGAGTACCTCAATAGCCCACCATCTCACACAATCTTTTTTTTTTTTTTAAAGATTTTATTTATTTGACGGATAAAAATCACAAGTAGGCAGAAAGGCAGGCAGAGAGAGAAGAAGCAGACTCCCCGCTGAGCAGAGAGACCGATGCGGGGCTCAATCCCAGGACCCTGAGATCATGACCTGAGCCGAAGGCAGAGGCTTAACCCACTGAGCCACCCAGGTGCCCCTCACACAATCTTTATAGGAAAAAAAATTAACCCCATTCAGCTTTCTCCAGGAGCACAGGTATGACATCACATCAATGATGTTATTCTCTCAGGATTCATTTGACAAACTCATTTAGGGCATACAAAAAAATCACAAAGGAGTTTTACAAAAAGATCATGGGTCAGTGACCCACCCCTGGTACAAGGCCTCACCATCTTGGTCAAATTCCTAAAAATTAGTGTTGCTTCATCATTGACACTATCAAGAAACAAATATTTATTTTCTCAGTACAGCAACGTTAACACGAGCCAAACATCTTTTGGGCCTTCTCAATTTATAAATTTAACTTAAATCTATTTATGCTATTACTTGCAAAACAGTCCATTTTGAATGAGGTACCTTACTACAGAAGTCTCTAGAATCAATCCAAATTGCCATATAATAGGTACTCCCTGTAAGGTCTCCCAGGCACTCCTTCACTATAGAAGCTTTAGCAACCTCTTCTAAGACGTCCTCTGGATCAGTCAGGTTGGCAACAACTTTCCTTTGGACTTCTGGAGCGTAAGGTTCCCATGGACTTGTGTGTTACATACCATTAGAGCAGCAGTTGTTGGCTGCATACTGGGTTTACCTAGGATCTAAGCTTATAGCTAGCTGCTCATTATGCTTTAGGTCATAAAGGCAACACCTCACAAGCTTGGCTCAACCACCAAGGTTTCCCTGATCAAATGAAAAATGTACCTACAACATAAAACGAAATCTGGGTGTCCTGATATATTCTCTATGCAGTGGGAATGGCATTCTTGTCTCTAGTCCATTGTCAGATATATGGTGCCAGAGGAGGTCACTTTCTCTCCCACCCCTCCAACAAATAGCCCATTGGTATTGAATGAAATGAATAGCACAGCAAAAGCAATTTTTATACTTTATGTATGGCAGAAACATTCTCATACATGATGGAGCTTGCTGGAGGGCTGCTGGTTTTTATCCCTTACCAAAGAATATCTCTGATCAACAATGAAACCCAAAGGGTTTACTGACTATATTATTTGATTATATTATAAGACTAAACCCAAAGCATTATTGATTATATTTCAGGTAGTAATCTTAACACTAGATGGCCCCATCTGTTTGTTTTTATGGACTCACTGACCATTTTCAATGGGCTGGATATCTGGTTCATTTTGTAGACACAACAACAATTCTTTATCCAATATTGTTGCTTTTGGGAAAAACTGTTCTTGGAAACTCTTGACTCACAGACACTTAAGATAAAATAGGTCAGTCTTGTCTTTATCCATACTGAAGTCAATATGCAAGGTCTCATCATTGTATTCCTCAATCCTTTCTGAGTTTAGACATTATTGAAACAAGATGAAGTCTTTGGGCAGGCTTCACACTCAGGCCAGTTCCTCCACCTCTGGGTGAAATGTTGTTCAGACTATAGGATTTTTCAAGATGTGAAGTAATATAAAATCCCTCACTTCAGAATGATGTTCAGCCAAGTGGTACCCCATGCCCATACTGAACAGGGTACTAATTTTACTTCTCAAAGTATGTATTGTTGTGTTCTTAAACAAGACACACAATGGAACTTTTACCTCCCTATTGGCATTGGTCTACAGGTCTCACAGGGCAACAACATGTATTAAACAGTTTTTTTTTTAAGTATATTTTATTTACTTGTTTGAGAGAGAGAGAGAAAGAGAATGAGAGGGAAGAAGAATGAGATGGAGAAAAAGACTCCCTGTGGAGCAGGGAGCCCAATGTGGGTCTCGATCCCAGAACGCCAGGATCATGACCTGAGCCAAAGGCAGTTGCTTAACCAACTGAGCCACCCAGGCACCCCCTATTAAACAGTTTCAAATTCAATTAAATGAAACTTTGCACATGTTAGTCATTAAATATTAAGGTGAATTGTAATAAAGAGTGTAACTCCTTTCTGGATGTCTTATGGCTGACAGCTTTTAAGCCCTACCTCTTCCTGCTCACCATCTCGTCCACATCTGGATAATCTTGTAAGCTAGCCTGGATGCTCTCTCCTTTGGCACCAATGACAAGTTCAAACCATACAAGCCATGCAAGATTTGTGAGAAATCTCTCTCTGGGCCCTCCCTAACCATCATGAAAGTGGAACCCATCTTCTTGCCCCACTCCCCAGAGTCATTTCAGGGTTACTTTTGGATGCCACAGTCCTTTTCCCAGAAAAGCTTATTATGTCATTAATGGTGTTTATATTGGTGTATATGTGGCATCTGGTGGCATCTTGACATTGAACTAAATTTTTATTAGGGTGATTGATCCTGCTTTTATGGAGTGGCCATAGTAGAAATACTGTGCATCAAAAGTCATTCTTCCCATTTGTGCAGAGAAAAAACAAAAAACAAAACAAAATCGGCTTCCTCAAAAATATCTAAGGGAGAAACCACAATGGTTGTCTGATTATTACAATTGCAAAGAGTCCACCTTACTGAAACATTGATCACTGTTATGGTTGAATGTTTTTGCCCAAAGAGACAAAATAAGTTGTTTAATAACAAAAATAACAGAAGAGTATTTTTTGTTCATGTGCTGATCTGCAAAAAGTATACTCAGAAGAGAAGAAAGTTTGCTGGTGTCTTGTTCTACATCATTAAAATGGTTGACTTTTAATGCTTACTTTGGTTTTAAGTGCTTTATAAAAAAGTTTGGAAGCATTCATTTTTCACTCTCCAATCATTGTAATGAGTACAAATAATGATACTTGTACAACAATCACTTCTATTAATATATTTCTGATCCTTAGAAGTAAGCATATCATTTGCATGTCTATCTTTAGAAACATTTCCATCCACCAGCTAATCAGTAATCAACCGGTATCCATTAGAGCTTGACAGCAAAGAAAGAAAAAGAAAAAAAGTCAAATGAAATTTCTTTTCAACAATGGAGAAAACACAATGAAGCCTGCAAGGTTAAAACCATGTTTTAGCAGTAACTAGAATATTTTGATTCACAAACGGGGGTGAGAATAATGCCTTCACTCCTATTCAGAGTCTCAGAGTGCAGTGATCAGTGCCATTTTCTTTCTCTCTTTTCCTAATATGTCCAGGACTATATGAATGCTTCATAGTGCCCCCCCCCCCCCCAAAATGCCCTGCTGTTTCTTATCTGACCGTGATGAGAAAGGAACTCAGATTCACTAAAGGATTTGTTAGTTTTTCCTAGAAGCTGCTTATTCTAGGATGAGCCCTTTCTTCAAAGAGTCTTTGAATTTCTTATACTACACCAAAGTTCTAGACCTGAATTCCATAAAAACTTAAGAAATTTGTTTGCTGCTGCCTTGTTGGTCATGCTTTTACAGCTGCCACAGCAGTTGGAATTTATAACCACGTAAGCAAGATGAAGTCCTTGGGCAGCCTTCACACTCAGGCCAGTTCCTCCACCTCTGGGTGAATTGTTGTTCAGACTATAGGATTTTCCAAGATGTGAAGTAATATAAAATCCCTCACTTCAGAATGATGTTCATCCAAGTGGTACCCCATGCCCAAACTGGCTTAAAATCCTAATATTAATAAAAACCATAACCTGAATTTCCTTACATTTTTTTTAAAAGTCTGTCCACTGAATGAATTAGGTGAGCTCTCTAATCCCAAAATAACCACCTTGTAATCTATTCAGTGCAGTAGCAATCCTGCCTATCCCATCTCTTTCTCTTCCCAGAGCCATCATTTTTCTTAATTATATGGGCCTATTATCCTTCTCACCATAGCGGGAGTTTAATAACCTAGAATCTTAGGGAGAAATAGTGAGAACATATTGTCTTCATCTCAAAGGAAACCTCTTATCTCTTCAAAATTCTCCATGTTTACCTGAGACATTTTGATCTCCTTTAATGAAAATTTAAAAAAAATATTAGCAAGTTCTTTCAAAGAATAGGTATTTAAACACCATGAATTCAGGGCCCCTGGGTGGCTCAGTGTTAAGGTTAAGTGTCTGACTATTGATTTCAGCTCAGGTCCCGATTCAGCATCAAGGGATCAAGCTGAGTGTTCAGCTCCACATTCAGTGGGGCGTCTCCATAAGATTCTCTCTCTCTCTTTGCCCTCTCCTCCATTCTCTCCCTCTAAAATAAGTAAATCTTTTTAAAAATTAACCCCAGCAATTCAACTGGATTCCACTTTCCAACCATATTATAGAATGTCCCCCACATAGGCAACTACGGATATATTTTGTATATTGAAATCATTAATATGGACTTTTGACTTCTAAAAACATCATTTTGTTAGCAGTCATTATCATTTATTAAGTAAATTTTTTAAAAAACAAGATTTTTAAAAATTTATTTATTTATTTATTTATTTATAATTTTTAATTAATTTTTTATTTTTTATAAACATATATTTTTATCCCCCAGGGTACAGGTCTGTTAATCACCAGGTTTACACACTTCACAGCACTCACCAAAGCACATACCCTCCCC
>NC_081562.1:95200601-95274591 GCF_022355385.1 Mustela nigripes
TGGAAAAAAGACAGCCTCTTCAATAAATGGTGCTGGGAAAATTGGACAGCCACATGCAGAAAAATGAAATTGGACCATTTCCTTACACCAAACACAAAAATAGACTCAAAATGGATGAGGGACCTCAATGTGAGAAAGGAATCCATCAAAATCCTTGAGGAGAACACAGGCAGCAACCTCTTCGACCTCTGCCGCAGAAACATCTTCCTAGGAACAACGCAAAAAACAAGATTTTATTTCTTATTTTTTATAGCTATATTCTCTAGGAAACAGCAATTTGTTTGAAAAATTTCTAAACATTCTTCATTACCTACAAATTGTCTATATTCCAGGCTAGGTGGTAAAATTATTTTTCATAAAACCAATATTCTAGACTGTATGATACTTGTGGAAAAATTAATTGTCTTTATTGGTGGCAATAAATATATTAAAAAGTCTTTATCACCTACACATGTAAGACAGTCAACAAAGTTGAATTCAATAAAAAGTATCCAGTTAAAGTCATTTTTTTTCTATTTACATGATGTCAGCTGACTTTAGCTATTTATAACTTACATGGATATTATGCAATAGACTGCTTCAGAACATGTTATGAGTGAAATACTTTTAGTAATTCTATTTTCCTGTCATTGTTGTGTGAGGTGACTGAAAAGAAAAATCTGACCTTTTAGTCAAACAGCACTATAAATTAGAATTAGGAATACTATGTAGTATGTAAAACCATTGTTCTCAAACTGTGATTATTAATATATTAGAAACTTATATATTTTTAATAACCTAGAAGTTTAAGATCATAACTAAGAACCATACCCACAAGAAACATTGCTATTAAATAGTTTTGTCTGCATGACAAAGTTGACCAGAAACACATACTTAATGAAATATTTTCAAATATGATCTGTGTTTCTTTGTTACTCATATCTAATATCTACTCTGTATTTAACTTACTTCTGCATTCTTAGGAAATATATTTATTTGCTATTATGATCATATGCAATAAAGTGTTACACATTTTGGCATATCTTTTTGGTAATGCTCTTAGTATTATAAATATTACATATATATACACAAGAATTTTGTGTATTTATACTTTTACCTGCAAAATTATAAATTTATAACTAGTGAAAATGTATATTCTGAGTAAAATATCATTGCCCAGTTTTTCTATTTATTTCTTCATATAGAATTCTATTAGTAATATTTTAATATTTGTGCCTCCATTCATGCTGTGTGCATAGCCTATCTCTACTCGTTCCATTTCAATGTCTGCTCCTCTGTGAAAATTTCCCCAAGATCAGAATATTGTGTTCTTTTTAGTTATCTTGTTGTAGACATGCCTATAAATCATACTGTGAACCATGGACTATGGTTTGTTCAGCTTTAAATTCCTCACATTAATCAATACACTAGTTCACTGCCCATAGTAAATAATTCTTAATAGTTGAGTTGAAATCAAAGCCAGTGGTACAAATGTTTTAAGATTGTCTTAAAGTTGAATAAAGATAACCAGCATTTCCATAGAAGGGGTTATTGCAGTTGCATTTTTATTTCAAATGCGACTCCTGTAAACCCAAGAATGTATTTTGCTTCACTGGTTTTTCTTCATTGGTCAGGAAAAAGTGGTAGATGGTGGGAGGTAACAGCAATTACGGGTATAATCTGCACATATTTTAGCTCCTTATTCTAAATTGAAGGGAATTTTTTATAAGGCTCAAATAGTTGTCATCTTATCTGAAAATATATCATTATTATATGATTCAAATAAATATTAGCTCTTATCAGACCTAGGAAGGTTAATTGTAGCTTTTTATGTCCTACATCTCACATTAACATTACTATCAAAGTCTTCATCATTATTTCCAGTTTATTTTTTCTGAGAACCCTAGTGATAAAGAGTGCCTTTATCCCTCAGCTTCTAGTACTTACCACAACTCATGGTCCATTGTATATATTCATTACATATTTGTAAGATAAATGTATAGTCTTATTTGAATTGTAAGACTGTTAACTTGCAATTGTAGGACTCATGTTATTCCTTGATCAATTTTACCATTACATGTGGCTTTAAAAGTCTGTATATTTATTATAAATGGAAACAATATTGTCAATAAATTAATTGTAACTTTTAAAGACATGACTAAAAGTATAATTACAAGTTAGTTTATAAGTATTGCATGGTTATTACAATAATGATTTGGTTTGACAGAAGTTGAGTTAAAACTCATCTTTATTCTAATAAATGTTTCTCAGATAAATTTAAAGAAGAATTGGCAGTGGTGCTTCATGAACCTTAAACAGTAAAATTAACACTGGTTATGTAGGCAAAATGAACAGAAAAACATAAAACTTATTATGTCACTAAATTTCCATCTATTTGAAGATGGCATATTTTTTAAAGATTTTATTTATTTTATTTGAAAGAGAGAACATGAGGGAGACAGAGCATGAGCAGGGGGAAAGGGGAGATGGAGAAAGAGACTCCCTCTGAATAGAAAGCCTGATGTGGGGCTCAATCCCAAGACCCTGGGACCATGACCTGAGCGAAAGGCAGATGCTTAACTGACTGAGCCAGGCAGGTGTCCTGAAGATAGAATATTATTAACAATGATTCATGTCATTATTAACCATAAAGTTAATGGTAACAAGTAACAATTAGTTTGCTCATGCTAATTTCTTAGTTTCCCAGTGGGTTAGTTGTAGCCTATTCCCTGTTTTTAGAAGAAAAATATACTGGTAGATTCCTTGTCAGTGTTACATAGTAATTAGCTATGCAGGATTTGAACCCAAGTCTTTATCTTTCTACGGTGCCTGTAGTATTAGATCTGCACTGAACATGATTAATGCTGACTTACATTGAGTACCTTATATCTGATTTCTCAATATGCTTTTATTCAGACATATTGCATCTATTACTATTCAAAGATCTTACCATTCCTCATCTCCATACCCTTACTAAAATGATGACTTGCACCTCTAGGCATTTCAGTTTCTAAAAGAACCTTACACAGCAAATAATGTCCACCTTAGTTTTATGAGATCATTCCTGATTTCCTCAACTGGATGTGAAATATCTTTGAATACTCAGAATGAATTTTTTATTATTCGATAGCACAAATCAAATCCTATTTTCCCTTTAGTTATTTGCATGTTCATACACTTCCTCCCCACAAAATATTACAAGCTTCTGAACCCAGGAATTATGTCTTTTCAATCTTTGTAGCCATTGTGTTACCTGGCATAATAGAGTAATAGTGTCTTATATTTGTAGAGTCCTTTTCAGTTTATTATATATTTTCAAAAAAAATTCTTGATGATATAAAGAATACTTTTATCAAAATTAGAGTTTTTCAAACTTATATGATCTGCATCTAAAATGTGTGCATATAGACAGCAAAGGAAATAGTCAACAAAACAAAGAAGCAACCCACGGAATGGGAGAAGATATTCACAAATAACACCACAGACAAAGGGCTGATATACAAGATCTATAAAGAACTCTTCAAAGTCAATACTCAAAAAACAGATAATCATGTCAAAAAAATGGGAAGAAGACATGCAAATGGCTAAAAGACACATGAAAAAGTCTTCATCATCATTAGCCATCAGGGAGATTCAAATCAAAACCACATTGAGATACGACCTTATATCCGTTAGAATGGCCAAAATCAACAAGACACAGTAAACAAGTGTTGGAGAGGATGTGGAGAAAGGGGAACCCTCTTACACTGTTGGTGGGAATGCAAGTTGGTGCAGCCTCTTTGGAGAACAGTGTGGAGATTCCTTAAGAAATTAAAAATAGAGCTTCTCTATGACCCTGCATTTGCACTTCTCTATGACCCTGCATTTGCACTACCCTGCATTTGCAAAGATACTGATGTAGTGAAAAGAAGGGCCATCTATACCCCAATGTTCATAGCAGCAGTGGCCACAGTCATCAAACTATGGAAAGAGCCAAGATGCCCTTCAACAGACGAATGGATAAAGAAGATATGGTCCATATATACAATGGAATATTATGCCTCCATCAGAAAGGATGAATACCCAACCTTTGTATCAACATAGATGGGACTGGAGGAGATTATCCTGAGTGAAATAAGTCAAGCATAGACAGTCAATTATCATATGGTTTCATTTACTTGTGGAACATAGGGAATAACATGGAGGACATTGGAAGAGAGGAGGGTGCTGAGGGAATTTGGATAGGGAGACGAACCATGAGAGACTGTGGACTCTGAGAAACAAACTGAGGTTTTTGGAGGGGAGAGGGATGAGGGGATGGATGAACCTGGTGGTGGGTATTAAGGAGGGCACATATTGCATGGAGCACTGGGTGTGGTACATAAACAATGGATCTTGGAACACTGAAAAAATAAAAGTTAAAAAAATATTTAAACATAAAAAGTAAAATAAAATAAAATAAAATAAAATAAAATGTGTGCATACAGAATTGAATCATCAGGTGGAGAATTGAATTAACTTCTAAGACATCTCTACCCTAATATCTACAGCTTGATCCTCATGACAATTTTGTGAAGGCAGCAGAAGGGCCATTTAAAAGACATATTTTCTGGGGCGCCTGGGTGGCTCAGTGGGTTAAGCCCCTGCCTTCGGCTCAGGTCATGATCCCAGGGTCCTGGGATCGAGCCCCACATAGGGCTCTCTGCTCAGCTGGGAGCCTGCTTCCCTTCTCTCTCTGCCTCTCTACCTACTTGCGATCTCTCTCTCTGTCAAATAAATAAATAAAAATCTTAAAAAAAAAAGACATATTTTCTACTGGATTATAAATACCCTATGCATCAAAATATGAGTGCGTCAGATGCTTACATCTCTGATTAGGACATTTAAGTAGATTGTCTACAGATTCCTTTTGTCAGCCATCTAGAATATTGATTTTCAAATTATTACCATAGAGTCAGAGGACCTACTGTGAAGCACAAGGAATGGGACACTACACGAAAAGGCTCTGGAACCCCCACTAATTAATAGAAGTGTAATTTTAATAAATATATTAAAGTTGTTGGCAAAACTATTTATTTGAAAATAAACGTTTCCTCAGGGGAAGTAATAAAGAGGGAGACAAGAAGGAAGGAAGGGGAAGGAGAGGGGGAAAAAAAGAGCAAGAGAAGGAAAAGAAGGCAAAAGAAAGTACGGGAAGAAGTAAAAGGGGGAAGTGGGAGGGAGAGAGGTTGGGATAAATGCACTGATCTAAGGAATTAAGCATAGGGATAAGAGAAATTCTCAAAAGTTTCCCTGAAAAGTTATGACTGTGAAATTAAGACGACTTCGTACATTATAGTTTAGGTAAACATGTGAATAAGGAGAAAAACATAAATGTCTGACATAGGAGATCTGTCTATGCTTATACTTACCTTTTTGCTGATATATGGAATGATAGCAAGGAACACATCTTTTATTTAGCATTATTTTGAAGTAAAATGTGCTAAGGAAAGGGACTGAGTGGGAGAGCCGAGCTCATTGCCTTCTCTGACTGATTATTCATTGTCAGAAAAGATAGGGATATATACTACTTCCTTTCTTCTGCCTGTTAAAAATCTGTGCTCTAAGGATGTATCAGAAATTCAATTCCTTGACTTAGAACAACAACATCAAAAAAAACCCTCTGACCTTTAGAGTGTTCTTTCATTTTTGAGTGATAAGACATTTCCTTTGGTTACTTTATCATAGCTTTATATATTCCTAAGTTTTATTATACAGAAATTTAACTTTTTAGCCATTTTTAGTAGGACTGTATCTCTCATGGGTAGAGTTTGGGAACAGACACATTCAACCTGTACTTGAGATTAGAAGTTAGGGACCTGACACAAAAGCGGTGAATGAACTGTAATGTTAACTAGATATAGGGTCTCATGACTGAAGCAAACCTTGTTTGTATGAACCCCAAAGAGAAAATAGTATAGAACTTAAAATGCCTGCCAAAAAGCAACATAGCATGTGGTTAGGAACTTGTATTCTAGAGTAGGACTATCTGGGTTAATTCTAATCCACATTTTACTAATTTAACCACTAAGTACTTCAATTTCACCGTTTGTAAAATGAAGATTATGAACTATTTCTTTCAGAGATTTGTTGTTGATTGAGAAAATCCCTGTAAGAAACTTAGAGTGATAGCTGAGTACATACCAAATGCTCAGAAAATGTTAGTATTATCGTGTGCTGCATCAGTAAAAATAAATGAACACTGAGAATAATATGTTCTCCATGGAAAGGCTTCTGTCACTTTCCATCCAGCACTTGTGGGAAACTTCCATTGAATGTGAAACAAAAGAAAAAAGCATCATATAAAACTGAGTTAGAATACTTGATGTGACCTTGAGCAATTTTAAAGTTAGTTTTTTCATATGAAGATAGAGGGGCACCTGGGTTGCTCAGTCAAGTTAAATCTCTGACTTTTGGTTTCAGCTCAGGTCATGATCTCAGGATCCTGAAACGGAACCCCCCTCTCTCCAAAACCTCACCCCTGGAATTGGGCTCTGCACTTAGGGCAGAATCCACTGGAGATTCTCTCCTTCTCCCTCCCTGCTTGCCCTCTGCTCCCACGCTTGCACTCTCTCTTTCTCTCTCAAATCAATTAATCAATCTGAAAAAAAGACCTGAAAAAAATTTAATTCTTCATAAAAAGTTGCTCTTATTGTTACTTTAATAGTCTGACTCCATTTTTGATGTTTGACTCCTGGCAGCTTTGAAGCCCTACCCCTCCGTGTTCCTTTCTGCCCCACATTTGGGCAAGCTTACAAAAAATCACAGTGCTACTCCCTGCAGCACTGCCATGAAGTTCAAAGTTCAAAACCTGTTCAGGGGCCCTCATCCTGGCCCCACTTCCAGCTCCCAGCTCTCTATAACAACAGCAAGGCAATCGTCTTTCTCTGCTTTCTTAAACAATTTTCAGAGCAACTTATTAAGTCTGTCTTTTTCTTACCAGAAAGATTTTTTTTATGTGAGTTAAACAAAACTAAAAAAAATATTAAAACCTTTCATACTCTGTTAGCAAATGTGGTGCATCAATAATCTGGATATCCTAACCGAATTTTAGGTGGGGATCCATCCTGCTTCTCTAAGAAGCAACCTCATGAACCTTGTGACCACTTTGGTTATGTGAGGTAAGGATGTTATGTGAGGTATAAGATTCAGGTAAACTCTATTTGAAATACTCAAGGCATATTGAAAGAAAAAATAATTAATACCACAGGTCACTTTTTTAACAGTTTTAGATAGGAAATTTGACAAAGTATCATTGGAGGTTCTTTGTAAATCATAAGAAGGACACTCTTTCAGTGATCCTTCTTTATTCATCCTTTCTGTTTTAAAAAAAAATTGTGAGAATATAATGCTTATTTTTATATATTATTTTTTTTGCTTTTCTTTTTATTATTATGTATGTACACTACTTACTCTCCTCATGTCATTTATAGCCCATATGAGAAAATTGTTCCTTCAAATTTAATTTTTTGTAAAGATGTTCTTACTAACCAGTCTACATTTATAGTTTTCCTGTATCAATTTTTTTAATAGAGCTATATTCTGGTTTATTTATGCTCCTTTTAATTCAGCCTTTGAAGTGCTTCTCTTCCATAGTAGATGCCATATTTGCTCATCATTTGAAATGTGCTATCACAATACAATATCACAATATCAAAACATGCAAGGATTTTGCTCTTATATTTTCAGGCTCTTTGTTTTGGCATCTGATAACCAATTTATAGGTTATTTCATCCATAAACAAAGTTAAAAGTCCTGTTATATCATGCTTGTGCCTTTGTATAACTGGATTCTAGTCATACTCCTTTTTGTTTTTATTTTTTTGAGAATTAAATTATTTTTCATGAAAATGGATTTTTATTCTTTAAGAATAAATAGGAATAAATCTATATAGCCTTAATTTCAAAGAACACTACTATTGAATGCCATTATTTTGAAGTCCTGGACTTAGGTGGTACTGATTACAAGGAAGGAAACTTGAATAAAATTAATGGGCTCGAGTATTTTTTCTCAAATATTCTTGTTACCTACCCTGTTTTGTTGTAGTCTGGACATTTGAAAATGAAAATACTATTTTTTCTTCCCAAACAAAAAGGATTTAATACTGTTAATTATTTTAATTTCTTAGGTTAAAGTTTTCATCAATTCTTTAACTTTATAGTTAATACATTTTTTATGTTATCTTGCATTTTATGTGACCTTTAAATAAATAATATGTACTCAGTTCCTATCATACACTTAGTAAATGGAAAAGTGAAAATTTCTGAAAGTCAAGGTGAGAATGAAGAGTTGATCTTTACAGTTAAATGGGATATAGTTTGATCGTAATTTGTATTTCTCATTATATTGAGTACATCAATGACTCAGTTTGTGTTGCATGGTGTCTTATTGTTCTAATTCTACAACACTAGTGACTGATAGCTATATTATTTATTTTCTACCTCAAAAACATCAGAAATGGTGAAAAATTCCTCCCACTGTCAACCTTATTCACTCACTCTGGTACTGGTCATTCTTAGCTTAACCCTTTGGCTGCTAAAGTATAATTCTATATTTTTCTGCTTCTCACAAAGTTATTAAACAAATACAAGCTCAAAGAATGGAAGAGCATGGAATGTTTTCAATTTCTTTGTGTCTTCTTCAATTTATTTCATAAGTGTTTTTATATATGACGGAACATTACTCAGCTATCAAAAAGAATGAAACCCCACCATTTGCAATGACATGGATGGAACTAGAAGGTATTATGCTAAGCAAAATAAGTCAGTCAGAGAGACAAATACCATATGATTTCACTCATATGTGGAATTTAAGAAACAAAACAGATGAACATAGGGGAAGGGAAGGAAACATAAAATAAGATGAAACAGAGAGGGAGGAAAACCATAAGAGACCTCAAACCATAGAAAAGAAATTAAGGGTTGCTGGAGGGGAGGTGGGTAAGGGATGGGGTAACTGGGTGATGAGCATTAAGGAGGGCACTTGAAGTAATGAACGCAACTGATGAATCACTAAATTCTACCTCTGAAACTAATATTACAGCATATGTTAATTAAATTGAATTTAAACAAAATTTTTTTTTTTAAAAAAGAATGCATGAAAATTTCTTTCAGCCTCTCAGGATTTTAATGTTGTTTTGTTAGCTTTTCTCACTCAAAAAATATAAGTTGATATGATGTGTTTTGATGTGAACAAGTTTGTGTAGAATGGATAAAGGCACATTATTCTAGAATTGCTGTGTGTCTAAGCACCTCTTCACAAGAAGGTCAAGAAATAGAAAATGCCAGGACAACTGGAGTTGAGAGGGCTTATAAGGATGGGGCATGAAGTAGGTCATTATGTCACAGGTATTTCTATTTATCAGATGATTGATTCATTAACATATAACTTAAATACAGTGAAATGTATGATCTTAAGGTGTAAGTTCAGTGAGTTCAAAGGTATATATGGTACAACTAAAACCTTTCCAAGATTTACATTACCATCACCTGTAAAAGTTTGTTCATGCCACATCTTTATCAACCCCCACCCCCATCCTCACCCCATGTCAGGAACCACTCTTCTAATTTCATTCAGCACTTAGATGAATTTTTCTGTCATAGGAAAAGTTCAGAAAGCTCAATACCTCTGATAGGAGTATCTTATAACTGGCGAGGTTACCAGTTTATGAAATGTGTTTATGAAACTTATCTTCATCTTCTTGCATAATATTTGCTAAGATTCTAGTGACATTGTTTTAACTTGATGTGCATGATTTTTTGAAGATCTATAAACAGCTATATTCTGTATATTACAGTCTTTGAAGGCAGGACATAGGAATTTGGTAGTAAAAGTTCAGACTGTGGAATAAGAAGCATTATATAATAAGTGCCCGTTGTTTGTCCCACTATAATCCATGGACAGTCTTTCCAGATTATTTATTATGCTTACTAAAAATTCAGATTTCTGGGCCTCATTTGTAGACTTACTGAATGAGAAGGTCCAGGAACCAGGAATACAATCCTTTTTTTAAAAAAGTAGTTATCACAAATGACTTGCATACCCAAATCTTGACTCAAACAAGAAAATTACTTAGCCTCTGTGAGTTTTGGTGAACTAATCTGAGCTTCCCAGTGGTTCTTAAATGAAGTAGTAAACCCTTAAGACAGTCCCTGGCATTCATTAAGACACAACCTATGTTATTCAACTTTACTATTATTATGTTTCTTGTTATGAACACCCCTATTTAAAATCCTTGAATCTTCTCTGTTTTGGTGAAAAGGAATAAAATCCATATTTTGACCTTGACCCTACATATCTCTTCACTTACATCTCTACTATCCATCACTCTCTTACTTTTTAAGAACTGTCCCCATCAGTTACTTTTCAGTTATTTGAATGTATCACATTTCCTCCCCAAAGGACCTCTGTAAATGCTATTCTCTTACCTGGAACACTTTCTCTCTATTCTCTGGAAACACTAGTTCAAATGCTATTTCCTCAAAGTTCCCTGAACATACTTCCTCAAAATAAGTCAAATATCTTTTTTTCCCTAAATAAGTCAAATATCTCTAATTACGTAGCCTTCTAAGACTATTGCTATTTACATTTTAAAGCATTTATCATAATGCCAATTTTACACTTACCTGATTATATGAATAGTGTGTATTATTTACACTTGACTTAAAGGGTAGACACTATGTCTAGTTTTGCAAACCACTGATAAGTAGTAGATGATTAAAAAATAAGAGACTGAGATGCTTTTTGACTGGTAAGTTTTGTTCTGTTTGTTTGTCCTAAATTAAGGAACCAAATAGACTTATTTTTTTTTAATTTATATCATCTTTTATTACAATCTATGATTATACTTACATATATTAAACCATTACAGAATTCCTATTTTAAGGCACTCCAGTCTCCCAAATTAAGGTACCTATTGTACTTTGTCCTCTAATTTCAAACATTAATATGAGAAGTAAAACTGCAACTTCATATTAAATTTGAGGCTTAAGTTTGTAGAACAAGTTAAGTACTTCCAGAAATCTCAAGTCAGAAATGAACAGGCTAGAAATTGAACTAATAATCTTAATACAGTTTGATTATCACTTTGTTTATTCTTATTACTCATTTACCTCTTTATTTATAAATCTAAACAGAATTAAAACTCTACTTTTGATGGTATAATAGAGATATTAATGGAAGAGACCAATCCACACATATGCTATATCCCTGGACATTTATCTTGCTTTAAAATGCTAATCTTTTATGCCTTGGGCTTCTTACTGAGCAGTGAATGTTTATCTATGCACAATCCATTTCTCTTCCTGCTGGGATTTTCTTTAGAGTCACCCGTGCCATCATTGAACAATTCTGAATGTGCTTCGTTAGTTTTCTTTGTTCTGCATGGAGTATTCTCAGAGATAACACTTTCAATTTCAGCTCCCATGGCTTCTCCTAAAGCTGTTAAAATTCCATCACGTTGGTTTACCATAAACTTTGTATCTTCTTCAATAAAGTACATAGGTGGTTTTAAGCCTATCTGTGAGGTCCATCAGCACTGAGATCTGCTTGCTTTTCTTTCATCTTGTAGATAATGTGTTGAGTTTTGGCTGTGGCCAGAGTCCTTTTCTAACCATCCCTAAGTCGATTTTAATAAAAAGGCTAACACTCCTGATATCTCCTATCAAAGTATGTTCAGCTTTCTGTTTATTAGTAGCTCAGCAAGTTATTAGTAAGATAATCCCCTCTCCTGTGACATATCCTCGAAGGTCTTCATTTACAATTATATCAGAACAACCAAATAAACAGCACAAAATACTGAATTTCTTCCATACAGTATTGAAATACTGTATCCTAGAGCTGATGAGAGCTGCTGAAGTTTCTTTAGTTGCTACCTCTTATTCTGTTGGGTGGCCACTGTCCATTGGTTTTCTCATTGTGATAGTGTCCAAAACAAATTCCTAGGCATGCAGTTGGAAGCTCCAGAAATGTTTCTCAGCTTATCTAAAGCCTCAGCTTAATTTTTAATGAAAATTTAGAGCATGACAGCTATTTTATGTATAGAAGAAAAGTTTTATTATTATTTTTAATTTGAGACCTAAATTTGGGAAAGATAAAATAAAAATACTGTCAGAGGAAAAAGATATAAACATAAGTCACAGGTATCCAGATATAATATGCAAGGAACAGTACACATAATATTTTAAAATACACACACACATGCACATATGCACTCAGCAATAAGTGACTATAATATCTGGCACTTTTAACTTTTACAAAAATCAATAATAGTTATTAAAGATAATTTATAAATATGTAAAAAGGTACAAAGAATTAAAAATATATTTATTTTAAAAAGAAACTGTTACTTGGGCATAGAATAACTAGTATTTAACAAAGAGAAAGCTCAAATTCTACTTAACTCCTTTTTTATTTGCATATCGTAGATTTAACAATGTGCAGTGGAGTCAAAATCCTTTTTTACCCCTTGTGAACAAATTTATTATATTTAGCCAATTTTGTTAAATTTTAAGCACATTTCATTGCTTCCATCTCTCAGTATTTTCAATTACTATGAGTCAGGCACACAAAATTCATTTCATTCATACCCTCTGCACTTACTGTACATCTTCAATGATACTTCATTACTTACTGTTACATTTTGTTTTTCTCCAAGATTTTGTTTATTTATTTACTTGACACAGAGAGAGAGACAGAGAAATCACAAGTAGGGAGAGAGGCAGACAGAGAGAGAGGGGGGAAGCAGGCTCCCTGCTGAGCAGAGAGCCCGATTCGGGACTCCATCCCAGGACCCTGAGATCATGACCTGAGCCGAAGGCAGAGGCTTTAACCCACTGAGCCACCCAGGTGCCCACTGTTCTTGGCAAGCATTTCATGGATCTGACAGCAAAAGCATAAGCAAGAAAAGCAAAACTAAACAAGTGGGACTGCATCAAACTGTAAAGATTCTCCAAAGCAAAAGAAATGATCAGCAAAATGAAAAGACAACCTGTGTAATGGGAGAAAATATTTACAAACCACATATCTGATAAAGGTTAGTATCTTAAATATATAAAGAATTCTTACAATTATTAGTCTTATACAAAGTAGAATATTATTTATACTGTGGTAAAATTAGGAAAACATAAAGTGTTGTTTTAAAAACTCAGATTAGTAGCTCTCATTTTAAAAAGAGCCTACTACTTAACAGAAATATTAAATTAACTTTTGTTAACACACATTATAAATCCTTATATTCACAAATCGTATTTTAGAACGCTCTTTAAATTATGTTTATATGTTTATATATATCCTTATCTCTAACAAAGACCAAGACTATTAGCTTAATTCACCAAAGTTTAGAATATATTTTTGTGGGGACAGGGGCAGAGAGAGAGAGAGACTCTTAGGCAGGCTCCTTGTCCAGCATGGAGCCCAGTATAGGACTTGATCTCACAACCCTGAAATCATGGTCTGAGCCAAAAATAGAGTTGACAACGGGCTGAGCCACCCAGGTGACTCTGGAATATATGTATTTTTTTTTTTTTTTACAAAAGAAATATTTACTATCTAGCCTTTTACAGAGCTGTTTTAGGAAGGGGGAAAAAAAAAGCTTTATTTAGAAGAGTCAAAATATGTAAAGCATTGAAAGTTAAACAATCAAAAAAATTTCCTTATTTTTTATTCTAAATTTATATAAATCCTAAAAAAATGCATTAATTCAAATTTTAGCTCCAACAGATTGTAAGAGACCTTAAAAATTGATTTATTGAATGCTTGTTTTATGGAGCATCTCAAATGAACAAATTTGTTCATATCAAAAGTTCCTCTAACTGTCACTACAATTCCAAATTGCCCTTATTGAAATTATGCCAGTTAGAGGGATTTGCATATTAGTTAGGATTGTAACATGAAACATGAATAAAGCAGATTTTTAGTCTGGAAAGAACACAGATTTTTTAAAAACTCCATGAGAACTGAAATAGTCAGTAAGGACATAGTTGTGAAATCATGTATCTCCAGAACCTGACCAAAGACTAGTAGCTGAAGAAGCCTCTAGCTCCAGCAGAGGGAATTAAGTCAAATAATTTCAGGAATATAAAGGTGATACGGAGGAATATCCTTATAAGGTTTTTGAAAAGGTAAATTTATGTATCATTTGTCCAAAGACTCTAGGGTGACACACTAGTGTGGCATGAGATTTTGAAACTGTCAACTTCTAATCCACTTGAGAGGCCCGTTTTCCTGAAGTCTGTCTCCTATCCTTTGAGCTTCAACTTATAAACAGGTGTCTGCTTACAATGAGTGAGGGGACTAATCCAGACCAACATCTTTGTGCAAATAAAGTTTTATTGGAACACAGCCTCCTGCATTTACTACATTTTGTCTATGGTTGTTTTCCATGCTGCAGTACAGATTTGAGTTGCAGCAAAGACTGGCCCATGGAGTCTAAAATATTTACCATCTGGCCTCCCTCAGAAAGACATTTATTGAGCCTTGTTGTTGTTAAGAGACAAAGTCTTATAGACAATAGGCAAATAGAGAGGATGGCGGATGGCAAATTATTGCTATGGAAGATCCACATAAATGAAAATGCATACAAAGATATACAAATTTCACCAATGACTTAGAAGTCTGGGGGGACTCTTAGGACAGAGATGAAAGCCAAATACTGAGAACTCTGTGAAATAATTGGAGCTCAGATTAAATATAAAACTTCATACTCCTGATAGGATGGCCCTCGGCAGAGGAAAACTCCCAAGCATCTCACATGTGCACACTACTGTAGGATTAAGCTTCTTGTTAGTATCACTGAGGGACTGCCTAAATCTTGGTGGGTACTCAGCTTTCTCGGCTTCACCAGACTGAGACTATTAGGAACACTCTACTGTTAGGTTAATTAGCTTGCTATAGCAAAGGAAAATGCAAGCCATGAGGAACCGTGAGGATTCTTTTTTTTTTTTAAAGATTTTATTTATTTATTTGACAGAGAGAAATCACAAGTAGATGGAGAGGCAGGCAGAGAGAGAGAGAGGGAAGCAGGCTCCCTGCTGAGCAGAAAGCCCGATGCGGGACTCGATCCCAGGACCCTGAGATCATGACCTGAGCCGAAGGCAGCGGCTTAACCCACTGAGCCACCCAGGCGCCCCCCGTGAGGATTCTTAAAATGGGGAGTCAAGGAAGGTTATTTCGCAGCATCTTGGATGCTGAAATGAGTCATGGAATGATATTCACAGGTATAGAATAGATTTTGTGAAATAAGGAGCCACTGGAAGATGGGTGTTCTTGCCTTAAATATATGTCTCTATAGAATTTATGGGGGTATGTGGTCTGTATTTTAGCTCCAAATGAATGTGTCTAAATAAACTGATGTTAAAGGACTTGGGCTTAGTTTATTTTGCATGTCATGCTTGGTACAGTTTATCTGTTCTGTGAGTCCTCACCCAATTTTGGAAATATGGTTTCTTTTTCAGTACAAGAACATGCATTGGAGTAATTAACACCACACTTGGGTTTATAGGGAAAAGATGTAATTGAGGATAGCTACAGCTTCTATTTGTACTTTTCTTAAATTGGTACAGCTTATTTTATATGTTTTATAAGCTTCCCTTCCTCCCTTGGCCCATGAACAAATGCTTATAAGAGTTGAGTGGAGTTATAAAACACTGAATGCTCCTGCTAAGATCTCTCTCTCTGTCTTCTACTCTGACATATTCAGCATTATCCCACTACTGCTCTGCTTTAAACTCCAGGGGGATTCTCAGTGTTCTTTTTAGCCTATCACCTCCAGAAGTCCAGGTTTCCTTAGGTGTGTATGATGTTTCAAACTATAGGATGTGAACTTGCAATACTTTTCCACATGATCATTTCTTATAGCCAAAATACTTGTTTTTCTTACAGCTCTTGCCATCACCTGACTCAATATGTATTTAACTTCTTTCTTTTTAAAGTTGGTAACTCCGGGGTGCCTGGGTGGCTTAGTGGGTTAAGCCTCTGCCTTCGGCTCAGGTCATGATCTCAGGGTCCTGGGATGGAGTCCCAAATCGGGCTCTCTGCTCAGTAGGGAGCCTGCTTCCCTCTCTCTCTGCCTGCCTCTCTGCCTATTTGTAATCTCTGTCTGTCAAATAAATAAATAAATAAATAAAATCTTAAAGTTGGTACCTTCTGTTTCAGTAGACAGAAGCTAGGGCACATGCCCTCTTCCCAAGTTTTCTATCTGTTGATTATTTAATCAAAAACTAACGTGCGTACTGTTATGAAGGGATTTTACAGATGCAATAAAATCTCAAACCAGCTGACCTTAAGATGAAAGAGATTATCCTTCTCTCCAGGTAGAATTTGTCAGTGAAGCCCTTTAAGAAGCAGCGTTTTCTCTGGCTGGTAGAAGAACAGAAAGACAGAGATATTCACATTGAGAGAAGAATCTGATGTGCTATTGCTGCTTTTGGAGATGGAATGGGTTATGTGCAAGGAACAGCCACAAGGAGCTAAATGTGATCCTTGGCTAATGGTAAAGAAACGAGGACCTCAGTCCTACAAAAACAAGATGAACTCTGCTAACAGTATGAATGATCTTGAAAGTGGATTATTTCCCAGAGAGTACAGATAAGAACATACCTCTGCCAACATCTTGTTTTTCATCCTTGTGAGAACCTAAACAGAGGTCCCAGCCAATACCAGTCAGACTTTTGGCCTGCAGAACCAAAATAATAAATGGGTGATGTTTTCAGCTGTCATGAAAGTAGAGATATTTTTCCCCTTTTTGTTCATTGTTACATCATTAGGACCTAGAATTGTGCCTGAAATATAAGAAACCTTTTAGAAATAATTCTAGTTAGCCTGCTAAAGTAAACACTGTGAACAGTTTGAGACTATTTTAATCCATAGACTCACTCTAGATATTTAGCTGTAAATCCAGTTGAGTAAAGTATTAAGGTTTAAATGTTTGACGAGACCATCTAAAAATCTTATATAAATGAAACAAGATGAGTTTGGGAGGGAGACAAACCATAAGTGACTCTTAATCTCACAAAACAAACTGAGGGTTGCTGGGGGGAGGGGGTTTGGGAGAAGGGGGGGGGGATTATGGACATTGGGGAGGGTATGTGCTTTGGTGAGTGCTGTGAAGGGTGTAAACCTGGCGATTCACAGACCTGTACCCCTGGGGATAAAAATATATGTTTATAAAAAATAAAAAATTAAAAAAAATTAAAAAAAAGACAATTTTGCTATAGAAGATAAAATCACAAAAAAAAATCTTATATAATCTCTGGTAAAATTCTTAAAAACTTATAAAAGGCATCAGTGATACACTTACAAGTGTTTATTTTTTTGAGATGAATTGATTTCAGACACTGAATACTTGATTTAATGCATGTTTTAGTGCACTTTATGTGACACAAATTAATTTGCAATAGAAGCAAGAAACCTATCTCTAAGGTAATTAGTCATGGTCAAATCTTAATTATCTCCTTAAATAGAAAACAGGCTTATCAAGATATCTACTATGGTATTCTCGAATGGGATGCTCTCTTATTTGTTAATAAGGCTTTCCACTAAAATAAAATTCTATGGTATAGATTTTAACACATGGACTTTGAAATAATGACACCCATTTTTTAACCCTTCTAGCCTCTAAATTCCTTCCAGTCATTCCACAAGTTGCTTTTGTCTCTATACATGAGGAAAATGGGCCTCAGAGATATTACATACTAGCTTAAGATCAGAAAAATTGAATTGGTAAACCTAAGATTCCAGCACAGGTGGATGTATTACTGAGGTTCCATGTTTGTCCTATTCTGACACACTGTCAATCAGTGATGTTTGTTTATTAAATTCATCTGTAATTATTATGAATATATGGGAATTTATATCCCTGTCTGAATATTTGCACTGTGTTTATAACAGTTTTATTGAATATTAACAAGATATGATCCTCATTTTCCTAGGCACCAATTTTATCCTGGAAACTTTGTTAGAAGGCCCGAATTGTATGAACTTTTGTCATGAGGGCAATAGTCAAATCTCAAAACAAGTGGAAAAGTGAGTTAACTTTGATCAACAAATGAATGGAATAATCTTGAAGCAACCAGTTATCAATCCATTAACATTTCTTTTACTTATGTCCCTTCAGTGCACATTTGTTGAGAGTACCTCATGTCCCTGGCATTATATTTTGTGCTAAATTCAGCATGATGTCTGTCCTTGGTATTTTGGGAGCTTTGAGGTGATATATTGTCGGAGGGCTGAAGCTGAAAGATGGTAGGTGTTAGCCTGAAGATGGGCAGTTGAGAGGGAAGAGGAGAGCAAAAATTTGGGAATATTCTAGATGAGAGAAAGTAAATAAAAAGAATGGAAAATTAAGCAGGATTTGCTTTTTTTTTTTTTTTTTTTTTTTTTTTTTTTTTAGGAACTAAAAGAAGTACACTGTTGTTGTATGTTTGAGTCCATTATGCGGGAAAGGAGCGCATGGAGACAGATTTAAAAAGGATGTGTATGCAGTGCCTTCTAAGTCGCATGAATACAGTTGAAATTTATGTGGTGCTGCTGAAGGGAATGCAATGAGTAGGTTTTTTATTTGTTCATTCGCTCATTCAACAATATTCATGAAAGGCTTGCTTTGGGTGCTGTGTGCCAGGCACTGGCTCATGGGTTAGGAGCGAGACTGCAGTGAATTTATCGTTGTCAGGGTCCTTTCCCTCATGGAGCTTATTATCTGGATTGATGGTTTTGAAAGGTCATTCTGCTGCAACATTAATAAACTGTGGCAAGGAAAGACCAGATCGAAGACGCTGGGACAGGGAGCAAACAAGGCCTGAGCTGAGGATTTCGGATCTAGCACCAAGGAAGTCATTGGTGGCAGAAGTAGGGATACATTGGATGGAGGGGGCATCTCGACCCCTTCTTTTCATAAAGTTAGAATGAGATGGAGGGCAGGTACTGTATGTCTTTATCACTGCATTTCTAGTCCCTTGTCTACTAATTTAACCTTGACTCTCTATCATCATCTTTGCCAGATCATTGATTACAAGCATTCTTGATTTTAGAGTGTGCCCAGCTCTGCTTAACCTACAGTTGGGACTAAATTTGATGGTTTGGGGTATTTTTTTTTCCTGATTTTTAAAATCTACAAATACGTACTATTTTCCTGAACAATGAATTCCTTAACTTTTTGGACATTTTTCTTTTTGGTATTATAGGGAGATAGTCACATTCAGGTAAAGACAGCATAGCATGTTAATGAGTGGTTAGTGAATCTCTCTTTCCCCCAAATATTTACTAATCTACTAAAAAATTTATAAGATGATCACTTCCCAAATTGACAACCTACTTTAGGAACTATTTGTGCATTTATTTTTTTTTGTACTGTGCAATATATTCTTGTATAGAGAAGTTTGCTTTATAATAATTCATTTGTAAATGCTGGCATTCGCTCACAGTATTTAAAACAAAAAGTTCAAATTATTATTTGAGCTTTCTTCCTTACCCTTGAAAGAGAAAATAAATGAATTTGCTCCTTTTCTGTTTTTCATCGTTTTTAAAGTTATATTACATTTGTAAAGTGTCTGCTTTTAAAATTATTTTTTTGGTTTTGTAAAAGGAGATACATTCAATGTATTTAATAATTCTTTAAATATTAAATTTAGAATATAATTATAATTTGCCAAATAGTTCTTTCTTCCATCACATTCTCAAAACAAAAACATGGGCCCTTTATTCATATTCCCTGTTTTCAGGTCCCATTCTTTTTGAAAAAGTGGTATTTGGAGATTTGAAAGGTTCCAACTTTATGTTGATATCTGGCAGAGAGAAATTTCAGAATAAGTTCTATTCTTAAACACCCTGACAATTTTAGCTTTGTTATTAGCTATGTTATAACTTATTAATGAATTTGATGGAAGTCACAAGGTTGGATTTGTATATATTTGTATTTAACTTTTCTTCAGCTAAGAAAGAAAAGTTTGGCTGTCTATTCTATCTAAAATGTTATACATTCAAATTGCAGTAGCAATATGTTATAGATGATGTAGAAGAAGTTTGACAGTTTCGGAGAAAAAGGCAGAATTATTTCTTTAAGTTATCATAGTACTTTAAGTCTTAACTGTGTAAAATTTAAGGTGTATGACAGAAACATTTGATATTCTTTAGACATTGTAAAGCCACTCCCATTTTCCAGTTCGAGAAACACTTTGTTTATGAAAAATTTCAACCTTATTTGCCCAATCCACTTTTTCTAACTTCCTTTTCTTCTTATTCTTAGCAATATACTTAGCACCACAGTTGCAAAAATGGAAAATTTAGAATAAAAATCCTCAATCAAAACTTCCATTTTGTGCATTTCATTTTATGTCAAATAATCTAGTATTTATAAGTCCTTATAGTTTACAACAATTAATGGAGGCTAACAGGTATCCTAAAAGATCAAACTTTTCAAATTACTAATAAAAATAAGCATTTAAAACTATTGCTATTTAAGTAAGCACTCAACAAAGTTGGGCTTCTCTACTCTAATTTTCATCTTTAACACCTGGAGAATAAAGTTTGTGAAAGAATCAGAAGATTTACATTGGGAAATTGATGGATACCTATAGATAGATACTAAAGTGTAGGAAGGAAAAAGACTTTCCTTCAGGAGAGTAGTTTCAAAAAGAGTGCATTTCACCTGTTCCTCTTGCATTATTTCTATGATAAAATCTCCCTTGTAGAAGATTTCTATATAATTCAGCAGGCTTTCCTTAAAATTAAAAAAAAAAAAAGATGCCTTACAAATGAAACCTATAGTTTATGCTTATGGTTTATGTAATGGTCAAATATTTTTCTATTATTTTGAATATGTTTACATATTAATTTTCAGTATTAAAATGTCTTATTTTCCTACTCAAAATCTTCTCTGCTTTTATTATTCAAGCGCGTTAGGTGAATGGCTGTTCTCCAAAGAAATGAAAACCTGTGGATTTAAAATTCTATTTCTTTTTTTTTTTTTGCTTATAAAATTTTAACAGTATCCTTTAAGCTTTATAGATCCAGACTATAAAATTTATGGATAAACAAGTTAAGAACTTAATTTTACCTTTGTGTGTAAAAACTTACATGGAACAATCCGGTTTCATCAGCTATTCAAAGAAAAGTATTCTTCTTCTCCTTATTGCATACTCTCGAACATAGAGGGCGCTGTTACATTAACGAACACTATCATTTCAAGCAGAGATTGTTTATAGCTCCTTTTCATGGCAAGACCATCAGCTCCAATGTGTTTCATGACTGCTATGTATTAATCATTTTGTCTTTCTCTCAGTAAGTATCTTTTTCATAATGCTTTAATGAAGTTCTTTCCATAAGCTTTCATCTGAGATAAGTAAAGATGTGAATGTGAATGCATGGATATATTTATAGAAAGCATTCGCTCATATGTTAAATGCCTCATGAAGTTTCCTGACAGCACCACTCTTAATTTTTAACACATATAATAATATATCGTGACAAAAATCAGTCAACATGAGTCACTAGACATTAAATATTAAAAATTATGGAAAGACTGATAATTTGCTTTGACATTCTGGAAAAGCACATATTTTGTCACATTCATGCCAGGAAATGTAGACCAATATATTTAGTCTAAGTGATGCACAATATTTTTGACAATACATAAAATAGCTCAAGCTAATTGTTTTGTTGATCATTCCAAGAAAAAGAAGGTTGTTTAAAACATTGTGATTTTTCACAGACCTGTACCCCTGGGGATAAAAATACATGTTTATAAAAAAATTTAAAGATTAAAAAAAAAACTAAACATTGTGATTTTGAAATGCATTGATCTTTAGATTTTTATCTAGCTCTTTGAAAATAGAGGTATCTATCAAAGAACAGGTGGTATACACGTGGATGTTTTCTAAAGTGAGAACATTCACAATATTCTCAATTTGGAATACTATTCACTTCTCTCCTTCAAGCTCTTAAGGTTTTACTCATTCTTACATGCCGACTTGACGTGCTACCACAAGCACTGTAGCTTTTCTATGGCAAAATACTGAGACTGGCCCAACTTCTGGGAATGAGCCTTAGCAGACAGAATATATTATTGAAATATTTAGGCAATATAGTTATTGATTATCATGTGGCTTTACATATAATAAACGGTAAGCCAAAAAAATTGTAAACAGCACACACATCAAGAGATTTAAATGTGTTTTTGTCTTTAGATATTCTAATCCCATTGTCTAGAATCTTTACTCAAAATAATGTTCTGAAAGAGTAGAGATAACTTCATGCAAAAAAAAAGAAAATATTTTTGCAACTCTGGAATCATCACAAATAATTAAGAATGGTATACTACTCAACATGGTATTATAGAGATAATATACATTATAATATATACTTATATATTAATAGATTCATATATATAATACATACATGTATAAAATAATAATATATGTATGTGTATATGTATAGTGGTTAAAGCACAAATTCTGAAGCCTGAAAGTTCTGGTTCAGATTTTAACCCAATCAATCACTAAGGAAAAGGATAATCTCTCTGATTACTCATGTAGGAAAAAAATAACATTAAAACAGTCATTAAAAACTATTTTCATGGGATTTTTGTAGGAATTAACTGAAATGGTCCCAGGTAGAATGTTTTATAAGTGTATATAGACCATATTAAAAGTTTGCTATTGTTATTTTTATGGCTCTTATATTAAAAGTGGTATTTTGTAACAATATATTTGAGTTTATCAGCACCTAAGGTCTTAACCTCTTATCTATATGCTCTGCAAAGGAAAGATATTACCCAAAGGAAAATTTAAAAAGACGAACTAGCGTGTGCATAGTGGCTTTTGAGAAGGAGTGAAACGAAATGTGATGACCAGTTAAAAATATACTGCAGTACTGATATGAGGTCATATTTGAATATTCAGTCACATCTTATCTTTGAGAAATATAGAGACATCAGAAGCACCCATCTATTATCATTTGGTCTTTTTGCTCCCTGTCATACTTTAATTATGATGTCTGCATATCATATCATATAATGTTCTAATAGTGAGTTTTGTGGTGTTTTATGTGTCTTTTGATGGGAAGAGATATGAATTTATAATTTAGAGATTCGTGACTACAAAGTTAGCCTCTTACCTGTCACTGGAAAGGTTACTTTTCATTATGGTTATATATGGGTGTGTGTGTGTGGGAGGTGTGATATGAAATTTCAAATCATTCTGCTTATCTTTTACAAGTCCCCCTTTACCTCATGCTGCTCAGCCACCTGGTCTCTGTGCTATCCTTTGAACACTAAGCTTTTCTCATGGTAAGACTTTATCTTTCTTGTCCCACATTTCCCAATTTGTCAGACGACCAGTGTCATTCATTCAGATATACTTAAATGTCTCCTATCAGAGAGGATTCCAGTAACTGCATCTGTTAAAGTATCACTGCCATCCCACCACTCCTATTTGTTAATTTTTAATATTGCATTTATAATAAACACAAATTATACATACTCAAATTGTGAGTGTCTTTTCTACTGTAGTGCAGTTTGTACTCAAATTGTGAATCTTCTCTGCTATAGTACAGTTCCACTGAAGCATGAGCTTTGTTCATTCTGATGTCACTTGCCCTAGAATTTAGACTACATGTTAAGTGGCTGAATGATAATGACTGATAACTTTTGTTTAAATTCAGATGAAATTTCTGTACCAAAATGTTGATACTATGTACATTTAACTAGCTGAACTGGTATCTTCTACAGATAACATCAACCAAACATCCATATTTTATTTATTTATTTTTTAAAATATTTTATTTATTTATTTGACAGAAATCACAAGTAAGCAGAGAGAGAGGGGGAAGCAGGCTCCCTGCCGAGCAGAGAGCCCGATGTGGGGCTCGATCCCAGGACCCTGAGATTATGACCTGAGCTGAAGGCAGAGGCTTAACCCACTGAGCCACCCAGGCGCCCCAAACATCCATATTTTAAAAGTTACAGTACTGTTAATAACATTTTCCAATATTTGTAGACCATCTCTAAGGGGGGATTGAGCTGGGATATCATCATTGGATTATGGAGCAACTGGGGAGGGTCATTGTAAGCAACAAAGTAAAAATAAAAATTAAAAATTGCTCTAAAAGCTAAACAATGATTTGTTCCTATTTTAAAGAAAATGAGTATACTTAGAAATAAAAGGGAAATAGCATTTTACCTGACCTAAATCTTAATTTATATACTGTTCAAATTATATAATGACCAGACATTTCCTGAGTTGAATGATAATTATATTTTGGATTATGCCACTACAATAAGATTTCTTATTTTGTCTTCCAGTTAAATTGTGTAAGCTGGGCAAATGAACTGGAAAATGCTAATGCCCAAATGGTTACTCCTATATCTTCATATTTTATGATCTTTCTTTAAAATAAAGAAAGTAGTAAACATGTAGTACTTTTTTCTCCGAAGGAATATGACATAAATAACAAAGCCTTTGAGACTACCTTCTTAGACTAAAGAGCCCTCTTGACTTTCTATGAGATAATAGTATCATAGTCAGAGAATATCAGGTTTAGAAATACAATTAGAAACGTTATTCCATTGATTCACCACATTCTCAAATCAAAATAGGGCTTTTGTTTCAAAGTATTATCTTTTTGTTCCATGTCCCATGTAGAAACCTTCTTTCAATAACCAAAGCACTCTTCAGTGCTGGGAATGTTAAATAATTGGACAACTTTTAATGAGGAATGAAAGTAAAGAAAAACTTCAAGTCAGTAAATCTTCATAAATGCATTCAGAGACCTGTGAAGAAGGTGCCACATGTTGTGATCTCTTTCAAGACAGGCCACATGCTGTGATCTCTTTTAAGACAGGTCTGAAGAGATTGACTCCGGAACCAAACTACCCACATTCCAATCTTGGCTCAGCCACACACTAAAGAGTGTAATCTTTGGCAAGTTACTTAACTCCCTCCAGTCTTAATTTCCTTATAAGTAAGATAGGGACTAATAATAATACCCAGACATATAGAGGTTATCTTAAAAATTAACTAAATAGAGCATCTGGCTCATTATAAGCATATGAAAGATTTTGGTTTTGTTTTTGTTTTGAGGTTGGGGGTGAGGGAGCAGAAGGCAAGTGAGAATCCCAAGCAGGCCAGGCAGGTTCCACACTCAGCACGGAGCCCGATATGGCACTCCATCTGATGATCCTGAGATCATGAACTGAGCTGAAATCAAGAGTCAGATGCTCAACCAACTGAGCCACCCAGGGATCCCAGCATATGAAAGGTTTTTTTAAGAAAGTATTTAATATAGCTGCTTCATCTTAACAGAATTTGCGAATTATTTAGGGAATTTGAGATTGTGTTGATCATTTATGTTAGCCGGTTAATTTGAAATATTTCTATATAATGGTTCATTCTTGGTTTGCAGCAAAAAAAAAAAAAAAAAAGAAAAGAAATATTTCTATATAATTCATTCATTAAAATAAATATCTACATGAGCATCACTAAGAGTCTATTTTTTAAGATTGTCAATGTTAGAGACATAAGTTATCCATATTCTGCTGGTGACTTCATAAGACATCCTGGCCTTCTTTACTCTTCACCATATTTCCATAGTGATATTAACATGACCATTGTAAAAGAACCTAGATGTCCATCAACAGATGAATGGATCAAGAAGATGTGGTATATATACACAATGGAATACTATGCAGCCATCAAAAGAAATGAAATCTTGCCATTTGCGACAACATGGATGGAACTAGAGCGTATCATGCTTAGAGAAATAAGTCAAGCGGAGAAAGACAACTATCATATGATCTCCCTGATATGAGGAAGTGATGATGCAACATGGGGGCTTAAGTGGGTAGGAGAAGAATCAATGAAACAAGATGGGATTGTTGGGAGACAAACCATAAGTGACTCTTAATCTCACAAAACAAACTGAGGGTTGCTGGGGGGAGGGGGGGTGGGAGAAGGGGGGGGGGGTTATGGACACGGGGGGGGGGGCTGTGTGCTTTGGTGAGTGCTGTGGGGTGTGTGGACCTGGCGATTCACAGACCTGTACTCCTGGGGATCAAAATATATGTTTATAAAAAATAAAAAATTAAAAAAAAAACCTGAAGGATTTGAACAGATGCTTCACAAAAGAAGATATAAGAATAACTAATAAGCATATGAAAAGATGCTCAATATCATTTGTTATTATGAAATGAAAACCACAATGAGATATCATCTCATAACCACTAGAGTGACTATAATAAAAGAGATGGGCAATAAAAATGTTAGGATGTGGAGAAATGGGAGTTCTCCTATGGTGCTGGTATCAATGTAAAATGACACAACCACTTTGGAAAACACTTTTGCAGTTCACTTTAACATAATTTAGTGTATGACCCAGCAATTATGTATAACCCAAAAATCTTATGTATAACCATTAAGTAACTTGCCACAAATACTCTTGATATCTAACCGTGAGAAATGAAAACATAGAGCTATGTAAGACTTACACACAGATGTTTTTAGCATCATGACCCACAACATTGGACACTACCTAATATTGGATTCAGCAAAAATCGGAAACAATCTACATTTCCACCAATTGGGTGAAGATGCTAGAGATATACAATGGAATACGATTAAGCAATAAAGAGGAAAAAATTAAACAAAACAAAACAAAACAAAAACATGACCATTGTAAATATTTACTAACCATACTTCATGCCTAATGAGAGAAGTGCTCAGAAGAAATGGTAGAAGACATAAAAAAAATATTTTGTCATGATCATGGCCCCCTAAGGAATAGAAGAATTTTCAAAATATAATTTATTTTTTAGAATTCAGGCATAGGTAAATTCAGCTAACATTATTAATCTTATATTAATTAATATAACAATAATATAATAAATAATGATATTTATTCTCACTTACTAATGAATTTTCAGTTGTCTTACCAAAACTGAGAAACTCCTTCATGAAACTTAATGAGCAGCCTCCTTGGGGAAAATGATCAGTTTGCAAGTGTTGTTTTGGGGGGAAATATTATGCTCTAATTGGAACTTTAATTGATGCCTTGATATTCTTGCTTTGGTAAATTGTCTGCTGCTGAAAATAGAAAGAGATTTACATGAATGAAATTTACATTTTTTTAAAATATTTTATTTATTTATTTGACAGAGAGAAATCATAAGTAGATGGAGAGGCAGGCAGAGAGAGAGGGAAGCAGGCTCTCCGCTGAGCAGAGAGCCCGATGCGGGACTCCATCCCAGGACTCTGAGATCATGACCTGAGCTGAAGGCAGCGGCTTAACCCACTGAGCCATCCAGGCGCCCGAAATTTACATTTTTAATTTTGGTTCTTCATAACATTTTGTACTCTTAACTCTTTTTTCTACCTCTCTCTTCCTCTCCCTCCTGAACACACACAAACACACACACTCATCTGATGTTAAGTATTCTGAACTTCTAAATGGTGTATTCATTGAGAGATAAGCCATATAAGAGTATAAGGTCAGAAAAATTCAGCACTCTAGAATCGTATTCAAACATGTGGCATGCTCCCTGCTTGTATGGTGTTTGTTGTGAAGTAGCTGCAATTGGCTACTGGACTCGAGTGGTATTTGTTATAAGCTTTCCCCCTTTTATTTTACATCCAGCTCTGCCTTCTAAATTAGCTTCATATTATTGGCACTTTTTCTTTGCATATCAGAACAAGAGTTAAAATCGCAATATGCCTTTGCTCTTCGTACTTTGCTCTATGGTGTTTATTTTACATCTTTCATACTGTGAGAAAAATCTTATGTATAACCATTAAGTAACTTGCCACAAATACTTTACGATGAATTTTTCCTGGAGCATTTCCTTTTGTTTTACTTCCATTGATCAGTGTGTGCCTTCACTCTTCGCTCCTGGCAACCCAAGTCCTATACTTACCTAGTATTCCGGCCTTAGTAGGTGACTTAGATGATTCAGTGTTATCAGAATTATACTTACCAGTCTACTGACTCAAGTTTTTCTGTCAGGATTCCTCTAAAATATTTTTAACAATAAAAAATAAAAGCAAAACTTTTAAAGGCAAAAGAGTAAAAAACTAAAGTTAACCTTATAAAAAATATGTTTCACAACTTTGCAAAAGTTGAATATATTAAAAATCATTGGTGGCAAAAAAGAACCATTGAAAAGCCAACGGGTGAGACTCAGAAAACAACAAGGGCAGACTCACATCCAATCTGAAGACACAGATGAGTTAAGCCTGCTCTGTTATGGCTGAGGACTAGACACTGCTACTTGTGCCCTGACTCTGATATTCTGACTTATTCACTGGAGACCAACACTGCCACCAATATAGGAACTACTGCCCTTGAGAAATAAGTGACGCTGCCACTGTTGAAACCACTGCCAGAAATGACTTTCTATAACAATACTTTCTTGGGCTATTAGCTACAGGTTCTAAGGCCAGGGCAGCTGTATGTTTTGGATAAATCTAGGGCATATATCTGTGCTCTAAAAACAAGTGATCAAAATAACAAGTATAGGCTTACCTCATTTTATGATACTTCACTTTATTGTAATTTGCAGCTACTGCACTTCTTATAAATTGAAAGGTCTGTGGCAATCCTGCCTCAAACAACTCTATTGGTGCCATTTTTCTAACAGCATCTTCTCCCTTCATGTCTCCATGTCACATTTGGTAATTCTCATAGCATTTCAGACTTTTCATTTTTATTATTTTTGTCATTGTGGTCTGTGATCAGTAATCTTTGGTGCTACTATTGTCATTGTTTTGGGGTGACACAAATCATGCCCCTATAAGATGGCAGCCTTAATCAATAAATGTGGTTTGTGTTCTGACTGCTCCACTGACTGGCTGTTCCTGCATCTTTCTCCCTCTGTTCCAGCCTCCCTGTTTCCTGAGACACAACAATATAGAAATCAGACCAAGGAATAACCCTGTAATGGCCTCTAAGTGTTCAAGGAAAAGAGTCACCTGTCTCTTACTTTACATCAGAAGCTAGAAATGACTATGCTTAGTGAGGAAGACATGTTGAAAGCCAAGGTGGGCTGAAAGCTGTGCCTCTCATGCCAGACAGTTAGCCAAGGTTGAATGTAAAGGAAAAGTCCCTGAAGGAAATTAAAATGGCTACTCTGGTGAACATGTGAATGATAAGAAAATGAAACAGCCTTATTGCTGATATAGAGAAGTTTGTCAGTTTAGATAGATCAAATCAGCCACAACATTCCCTTAAGGCAAAGCCTAACTGAGGGCGAGGCTCTAACTTTTCAATTTGATGAAGTTTGAGAGAGGTGAGGAAGCTGCAGAAAAAAAGCTTGAAGCTAGCAGAGGTGGGTTCATGAGGTTTAAGGAAAGAAGCTATTTCCATGATATCAAGGTATGAGGTGAAGCAGCAAGTGCTGATGGGAAAACTGTAGCACATTATCCAGAAGTTCTGGCTAAGATAATTAATGAATGTGGCTACACTAAGCAATAGATTCTCAATGTAGATATAGTAACCTTTTATTGAAAGAAGATATCATCTAGGAGTTTCATAGCTAAAGAGGAGAAGTTAATGCCTGGCTTCAAAACTTGAAAGTGCTGGCTGACTCTTGTTAGGGCCTAATGCAGCTGGTGATTTGAAGTTGAAGCCCATATTCATTGAAAATTTTGAAAATCCCAGGGCCCTTAACTTAAATGCTGTACCTACTCTGCCTCTGCTCTATAAATGGAATAGGAAAGCCAGGATGATAACATATCTGTTAACAACATGGTTTACTGGCTATTTTAAGCCCACTGTTGAGACCTACTTCTCAGAAAAAAAGATTCTTTTCAAAATATAACTGCTTATTGAAAATGCACCTGGTCACTCCAGAGCCTTGATGGAGAAAATATAATGAGATTAATGGTATGTTCATGCCTGCTAATATAACATCCATTCTGAAGCCTTGAAAATATCAAAGAGTAATTTCAACATTCAAGTGTTATTATTTACAAAATACATTTTGAAGGCTAGAGCTGTCATAGATAGTGATTGCTCAAATAGATCTGAACAAAGTAAACTGAAAACTTTAACAGATGAGGAGTTACTTTTTATCCATGAGCAAAGTAGTTTCTTGCAAAGGAATCTACTGGTGAAGATACTGTGGAGATGGTTGAAATGAGAGCAAAGAATTTAGAATGGTACAAAAACTAGGTTGGTAAAGCAGTCATAGGATTTGAGAGGGTCAATGCCAATTTTTAAAGAGTTCAACTATAGGTAAAATGCTATGAAACAACATTGCATGCTACAGAGAGAGCATTCTTGAAAGAGAGAGTCAATAGATGCAGCAAACATCATGTCTTAATTTACAAAACTGACACAATCACTCCAGCTTTCAGCAATTACCACTCTCAAAAATCAGTGGCCATCAAGATTGAGACAAGATGCAATACCAGCAAAAATATTATGACTCACTGAAGGTTCAAGTAGTGATTAGTGTTTTTTAGTATTTTTAAGTAAAGTATGTGCATTGTTTTTTTAGACATAATGCTATTTAACACTTAATAGAGTGCAATATGTATAAACATATCTTTTATATGTACTAGGAAACAAAACAAATCATTTGACTTGCTTTATTGGGATACTCACTTTATTGCAGTGGTTGAACTAAACCCACAATATTTCCCAGGTATGCCTGTATTTGGCATGTTCAACTTCTTTTTGGTGCCATTTCTCCCAAGCTGGGTAAAAGAGATCTAGTAGTCAATACCAATTTCCCTCTCCATTTATCTGTCTTTTGTGGAGTTTACCCCTTGAATCTGGTTGACTCTGCAACTTGCTCTTTACCAATAAGATGTGATAGAAAGTAAAAAAATAAATAAATAAAAATTAAAAAAAAAAATCCTTGTGGCTTCTACTTGAGTCTTCTGGGACATTTACTATTGAGTTGCTCAGCTCAGGTCATGATCTCAGGATCCTGGGATCAAGCTCTGCTGTGAGCCCCATAACAGGCTCTGCATAAGGTTCCACACTTAGCTGGGAATCTGCTTGTTCTTCTCCCTCTCACTCTCTCCCTCCCCCTCTCTCTCACATACATAAATAATAAAATCTTTTAAAATAAATAAACCCATCTCTCATAAAATGATAAGTCTAGAACACATGAGAGGCCATGTGTAGATGCCCTGATTAAAAGCCTCTATTCAACTTCCAGCTGACATAGTCAATTTCAGTCTTCAGCCATGTGAGAAAGCTGTCTTAGATATCCAGCCAAGTCAAACTTTTAAGACTATTGTAGTCCCAGTTAACATATGACTGCAACCCCTTGAGAGATCACAAGCAGGAACTGGTCAACTGAACCTAGGAAGCCCTCAAAATCATGAAAATAATACATTGTTGTTTATAGACAGTATACTTTGAGATAGCTATGCAGAATAGATATCACCAAAATAAGAGAACTCCACAAATGTAGGAGAGGTTTACAGATTCTGGGTCAAAGGGTAGGAGGGAGGGTGAGTTTAACTTCACTATATTGCAAATTTGCCCTTTTTCACCTTCTATTTAGTAGTGTGAATCTAGTGTTATTTCAGCAAAAAAAAAATATGCAGCATATATCAATTCAGAATTGATTGCTTAGAATTGTCTATGTGATTTTGAGAAGACAACAACACCACCTGATGATCTATATTACCAATTATATGTCTAGTTTTACGAGCAAGCTTGCTGAAAGTCTCCACACCAATTATTTGCTTTGAAATATTCTTGACTAATTAGTGCTTCTGTCAATACATGCCTTCAGAGCTGCTCTGGAGACATGCAAACACCCACTTAGCCATAGTGTGTGCCCACCAACTTACGAATTTAGATATGACCATAACAATGAATAGTGGGATGAAGGCAGAGAGGGCAAGATTGCACACACTCGCTATTTATTTATAAAAAATAAATGATGTAGTGGGAGAATTATTTACCACTTTAGCTGGTATGTCAAATTGAATGATTATGGGGTCACACAGTGAGATACTTACTTAAATAAATTAGCTTGTTTGTAATGAATCTTTGTTTTGGCATTACTGCTAGCCAGTTGTTGCAACAGGACAGTTATAACAATGAATATGTACAAGCACATTATTTCCTAATGGCATGCTAAAATAGAATCAAAACAGGCATATATCAGCATGTATTAAAGTTGAATGGCAATTAAATAAGCACTGACACATTTGTCGATTTGCTTTCTCAAATTACTCAGTTTGTTGAGTTGGAAACAGTGCTAAGAAGAAGGATTCAGAAAATATTAATATTTACAAAATTATATGGATAGTTAATAATAAGATAATAATAATAAGAAGCCTTATAGTCAAAAATAAATATGAAATGATCTATTTTCATGCTTTCTTAAAATTTTCAATGAAATGTATATTTTTTTTTTAATTTTTTTAATTTATTTTATTTTATTTATTTGACAGAGAAAGATCACAAGTAGGCAGAGAGGCAGGCGGAGAGAGAGAGAGGAGGAAGCAGGCTCCCTGCTGAGCAGAGAGCCTGATGCGGGACTCGATCCCAGGACCCTGAGATCATGACCTGAGCCGAAGGCAGCGGCTTAACCCACTGAGCCACCCAGGCGCCCGAAATGTATATTTTTGAAGTAGAAAAAAATGGGATAATTTACCAGAAATAAAGAATACATCTTCATTGTATTAACTTGTAGGGGATATATTGTAACTATAAATTAAAATAAAATAGCTAGTACCTAAAGCAATCTGCACATTTAATGCAATCCTATCAAAATCCCATCCATTTTTTTCAAAGAAATGGAACTAATAATCCTAAAATTTATATGGAACAAGAAAAGACCTCAAAGGGCCAAAGAAATATTGAAAAAGAAAACCAAAGTTGGTGGCATCACAATTCTGGACTTCAAGCTCTATTACAAAGCTGTCATCATCAAGACAGTATGGTACTGGCACAAAAACAGACACATAGATCAGTGGAACAGAGTATAGAGAGCCCAGAAATAGACCCTTAATTCTATGGCCAACTGATCTTTGACAAAGCAGGAAAGAATGTCCAATGGAAAAAAGAGCCTCCTCAACAAATGGTGTTGGGAAAATTAGACAGTCACATGCAGAAAAATGAAATTGGACCATTTCCTTACACCACACATGAAAATAGACTCAAAATGGATGAAGGGGGGCCCTGGGTGGCTCAGTGGGTTAAAGCCTCTGCCTTCGGCTCAGGTCATGATCCCAGAGTCCTGTGATTGAGCCCTGCATCAGGCTCTCTGCTCAGCAAGGAGCCTGCTTCCCCCCCTCTCTTTGCCTGCCTCTCTGCCTACTCATGATCTCTGTCTGTCAAATAAATAACTAAAATTTACAATAAATGGATGAAGGACCTCAATGTGAGAAATGAATCCATCAAAATCCTTGAGGAGAACACAGGCAGCAACCTCTTCGACCTTAGCCGCAGCAACATCTTCCTAGGAACATCACCAAAGGCGAGGGAAGCAAGGGCAAAAATGAACTATTGGGATTTCATCAAGATCAAAAGCTTTTGCCCAGCAAAGGAAACAGTTAACAAAACCAAAAGACAACTGATAGAATGGGAGAAGATATTTGCAAACGACGTATCAGATAAAGGGCTAGTGTTCAAAATCTATAAAGAACTTATCAAACTCAACACCCAAAGAACAAATAATCCAATCAAGAAATGGGTAGAGGACGTGAACAGATATTTCTGCAAAGAAGACATCCATATGGCCAACAGACACATGAAAAAGTGCTCCACCTCACTCAGCATCAGGGAAATACAAATCAAAACCGCAATAGGATACCACCTCACACCAGTCAAAATGACTAAAGTTAACAAGTCAGGAAATGACAGATGCTGGCGAGGGTATGGAGAAAGTGTAACACTCCTACACTGTTGGTGGGAATGCAGGCTGATGCAACCACTCTGGAAAACAACATGGAAGTTCCTCAAAATGTTAAATATAGAGCTACCCTATGACCCAGGAATTGCACTACTGGGTATTTACCCTAAAGATAAAAATGTAGTGATCCAAAGGGGAACATGCACCTGAATGTTTATAGCAGCAATGTCCACAATAGCCAAACTTTATAAAGAACTTAGATGTCCATCAACAGATGAATGGATAAAGAAGATGTGGTATAGCTATAATCAATGGAATACTATGCAGCCATCAAAAGAAATGAAATCTTGCCATTTGTAATAATGAGGATGGAACTAGAGGGTATTGTGCTTAGCGGAATAAGTCAATTATATGATCTCCCTGATAGGAGGAAGTGGAGATGCAACGTTGGGGGGTTGGAGGGTGGGAAAATAATATATGAAATAAGATGGGATTGGGAGGGAGACAAACCATAAGAAACTCTTAATCTCACAAACAAACTGAGGGTTGCCAGGGAGAGTGGGGTAGGGAAAGGGTGGTGGGGTTATGGACATTGGGGAAGGTATGTGCTATGGTGACTGCTGTGAAGTCTGTAAACCTGGCAATTCACAGACCTGTACCCCTGGGGCTAATAATACATTATATGTTTATAAAAAAAAATAATTTAAAAAAATAGCTAGTTAATGAAGTTTGATATGACCAACTCATTATTCTGGAGAAGAAATTTGAGATTGGCACATAAAGTGGATAGTTTAATTTCTCCAAACTTACAAACATCTTTGTATCCCACTTTTCTGTCTAGTTATTGGTCTGTGGCTTTCTGATGAGCATCACCTTCTTGGAACACTTTCTTCATTTGGAACAACACAGTGTTTTTTAATCTCTTCTTCTCTACTTTTTGCTCTTCAGCAGTCTGATTTGGTATCTTCTCCCTATCTCTGAGCCCTCTAATACTCAAGGTGCCGTAGGAAAACATGTTAACTAGTGTGGATGTTGGTTGTTTCCCTTTGGGATAGATACTTCCCCATGCAACTACCTCAAACTCATAAGGGCTGACCAGAGCTGTGCCTGGCCTTCCTCATGCACAGTATATAATAAAGAAGCTATTCATCTCAGAGGAAGATGAGCTCACAAAACAAAATAACATCTGCAGAGAATCTCTTTCAAAAGAAAAGGAAAAACTAAACTTTCTCCCTGTTTTCTTGTACAAGATGTACAGTCTCAGGTCTTATATTTAAGTCTAGTCCATTTTGAGTTAACTTGTGAGTGGTAGAAGGTAGGGTTCCAGTTTTAATATTTTTTGTTGTTGTTCTTTAGATCCTCATGCCTTATTTATCTTACAACTGAAATTTTGTATCCTTTTCCCAAGCCCTCCCTGTTATCTCCATCCCTGGCAACCACTTTTCTGCTGTTTATGAGTTTGATGTATTTTTTAAAATTTTTATTTAATTTTAATTTTTTTTTTAATTTCTCTGTCTAGCTTATTTTACTTAGCATAATAGGTCCATCCCAGCTGTTGCAAATGACAGGGTGTTCTTTTTTAAGGATGGATGATATTTCATTATATATATATTTACTACATTTTCTTTATCCATTCATTGGTGCACTTAGGCTGTGCACAATACTTTGACTATTGTGAATAATGCTATTAAGAACATGGGAGTAGGGCGCCTGGGTGGCTCAGTGGGTTGAGCCGCTGCCTTTGGCTCAGGTCATGATCTCAGGGTCCTGGGATTGAGTCCCACATGGGGCTCTCTGCCCAACAGGAAGCCTGCTTCCTTCTCTCTCTGCCTGCCTCTCTGCCTACTTGTGATCTCTGTCTGTCAAATAAATAAATAAATAAAATCTTAAAAAAAAAAAAAAAAAAGAACATGGGAGTACAGGTATCTTCTCAAGGTAATGATTTTGTTTCCTTTGAATACCCAGAAGTGGGACTGCTGGATCATATCCTAGTTCTGTTGAGGAACTCCCATATTGTATTCCACTGTGGCTGTACTCATTTACATTCCCACCAATGGGATGTAAGTGTTTGCTTTTTTCTACAAAATTGCCAACATTTATTATCTCTTGTCTTTTAATAAGAGACATCCTAACAGAAGTGAGGTGATATCTGATTGTGGTTTTGATTTGTGTTTCCCTGACGACTGGTAATATTGAGTACCATTTCACATACCTGTTGGCCATTTGTATGTCTTTGCTTTTTCTTTATTGAGGACCTGGACACTATGCTAATCATTAAGGAGGGAACGATGAAAAATTAACACAGGCCCTATTAAAATAAAATTTACCAGACAGGAAAACAGGTAGTAACAACAGAGGCACCGCATAACAGAACAGTTAAGTACCTGGGGTCTCTGGGGCCAGAATGCCCAGGTTATGAATCTGTTTCTTTCTCTTGCCATATCAGTGTGTTAGGTCACATGACTTAACCTTTCCATCAGTTTTCTTCTCTGTAAAATGGGAATTATAATAGTAGTCCCTGCCTCACAGATTGTTTTGGGGATAAGTAGAGCACTTACAGCAGTAATTGGCACATACTAAAAGTAAGCATTAGGTAAGTATTTAATAAGATCTAAAAATGCTAAAGATCAAGGATATGAGGCATAAAAGCGGTGTCAGACCATCCTTAATAAATCCAGGAGATCCAAAGGTGGTTGAGAGTTGCCCAGCCAGGCCCGTGTATGCCCTTGATGTAAGAAGCGTTCAGACTCAGATTCACTTAAGTGCCAAAGTCTCCACCCCAGTCTTAGAGTGTTACCACCATCATTTACTGAAGAAATTATCCTTTTCCATGTGTGCTCTCATCACCCTTATCAAAGATTAGTTGACTGTGTATGCATGAGTTTATTTCTAGGCTCTCTGGAGACACATATGGTGTATGTATCTGTTTTTATGTCAGTACTATACACATTTTGATTACTATAGCTTTGTAATAGAGTTTGAAATTAAAAAGTGTGCCACCTCCAGACGTGTTCTTCTTTCTCAAAATTTCTTTGGTTATTTGGGACTTTTGTAGGTCCATACAAATTTTAGGATTATTATTTCTATTTCTGCCCCAAATACCATTGGAATTATGATAAACATTGTACTGAATTTATAGATGGATGCATTAATTAACTGAATTGTAATCATTTCACAATGTATGTATATACAAAATTATCATGTACACTTTAAATATACACAACTTTCCTTGTTAATTATACCTCAATAAAGCAGATAAAACACAAAAGTACACTGCATTACAATTTGTATCAGGAAAAGAAACATAAATACAAAAAGGCCTATGTCATGGTAACTTAATAATCATACTAAGTTATATAAGAAATGTACTATTATTAATATATTTATAAATAAAAAATAGATAAAACATTAGTTATGGAAAATGTGAGAGTTGAAACACAGAATTCAACAGATGAAATTAGATACAGCAAGAGACAAATTAGAAAATTGTAAATTTAGAATTAAAAATCAAACATAAGAGATATGAAGTATAAAAATAGAAATGTAATATGCAGATTACAGGAGTTTCAGAATGACTGGAGGATAGAAATAAATTTCTTAAGCTACAGAAATAAATGTAATAAAAAATAAAATGAGAAAATGATAAGATACTTATTAAACAGTAAAATAACTTATGCTATTGAAAAGGCTCATTCATCAGTAGAGGAAAGATAAGAAGCACTGCAGTCCTTCATATAGAGTGAAATTTAGAACATCAAAGGCAGAAGATTACAAGGAAAAGGAGATTGCAGATAAAAGAGCAAGACAAAGGAGATGAACAATATGTTAATACTTGAATGAGGGAAGATGATGGAATTGTATTTCTAAAGTTTGAAGGAAAATAATTTAGAATTTTATTCCAGCAAATTGCCATTTAAATAGAGTTTGAAAATATATTCTTGGTTGTATAGGGCCATAGTACTTCTGCTCCACAAAAACTACACTGAACATAATTGTGCAAGAAGTGTGTAAGTAGTAGTAGACACCAATTCAGTAGGTATTTGAAAAAAAAAATGAGCAGGTATCTTAGTAACATTTCCTACTTTCTCAAAATATGTATATATATCTGTATTATCTAGATCTATCTCCATGAGTATTTATTAGATCCTATCTGTTCATGTATCTATGTATTTATCACAACTCAGTTTTAAAAACCTATCAAATAGTATGATGAAGTTGAGAGGAGATCAAGAATCTTAAGAACGTAGGAAATTTTATTTTTAGGCTGAAAATAAAGATACTAATTTTTTAAAAGAAAAAATGAAAAGTATAAAAAAATCATGAGGAAACACATGATAAATTATTGTTATTGAGGCAGATCTAAATATATTGATAAAAACAATGAATAGACATGGACTAAACTTACCAACTAAAAGATAAGAATGACAAGTGTGATAATAAAGACTTGGAGTATACCAGTAGTTTTCTTTTTGTTGTTGTTTATATATATTCTTGTGCAATGATGTAGTTTAGCCACATAGTTTTAAATACCACTTAAATACTGATGACTCCAGGTTTATGTTTTAAACCTGGACTTCTTCTGAAAACTCTAGACACATATACCCAATTACTTGCTCTACAACCACCACCACAACAAAAATCATATGACTCATTATTAGAAGAGGTAATGGGAGTATGATCTGGAGTGGGGGGTGTCTGTGAAGATAGTGGTATTCATAGTGAAATTTGAAGAATGAATATGGGGAAAAGTTTAAATTTGGTGGGAGCAAGGAACTTTCAAAGGAAAAGGAGTAGATTCAGCAAAGTCTGAGTCAGGAAGGAGCCCAATAGTTTGTTACGATGATGGTTACCAGAGAGGGGGGTGGGTGGGAGATGGGTGAAGGGGACTAGGAGGCACTGGAGATAGCCTCCAGTTATGGAATGAATGGTCACGGGAATAAAAATCTCAGCATAAGGAATACAGTCAATGATACTGTAATAGTGATATAATGGAACAGATCTAGCTACGCTTGTGAATGTAGCATAATGTTTGAGTTTGTTAAATCACTGATTTGTACACTAATGTAACATTGTGTGTCAACTATATTCAAATGAATTGAATAGATGTTTCTGCATTTTGCACACTTAAGAAAGACACAATGTGGCTGAGAATGTATAACCTCAATCTAACCACATAAAATCATCAGACAACCTGAAAATGAGGAGAATTCTATTTTAAAAAATGAAATAAGAGAATATTCTTCAAAAAAATGTATTATAAGAGACAAAGAGAAGTTGTGGACATGGTTGAGATTAAAGAAAATTAAAACAATATGACAATTATGCAATATCTGTTCCTAATCTTGATTTCGTACTTGTTAGAGAAAAGGCAGACAGTTTATGAAGAAATTTGTTAGATTAGCCAACACAATTATTGTATGCGCAGTGGATTAAATAAAAATGTCAATGTTAAAAAAAAAAAAAGAAATAAAGTTGTTGTGTCTACATGTGAGCACAAGACAAGAAAGTGTTGCTGCCGCTTCCCATCGGCTATGGGAGAAGAATTAGGCACAAACAAGTCAGCTGCAAGAGATTGGGAGCAGGGGACAACAGTGGAAAAGGACTGCTGTCACGAGCAACTCCACTTTCTCACTTTTATTGGATAGAAACAAGAGCCAACAGAAGGACTGATGAAGGTCAAACGTTAGTCCCGTCTTGCAGACAAGCAAGGAGGAGAATAAAGTTTATAGTTAACCACGCGCATTCAAAGGACTCGTCTAACTAACAACGGGCCCTTCTGGGAAGAGAAAGGAGCGATCAAGGAAAAGGGAAGCAGGCGGTTTTGTTCCACCCTGAGCTGACCGGGGCGTTCCCAGGTGTTTGGCAGGCAGGCGGGGTTCCGCCCTGCGTGGGCCGGGCGTCCCCAGCCGCCCAGCTTCAGGGTCGTACATCGTCCTTCTCCCCAAAGACCTGTTGCCAGTATGTGTACTTCTTAAGGCCATATCTAAATGTGCTTCGCAACTAGTAAAATCCTCCAGGGGTTACAGTTTAAGTAACAAATTGTTCCAAGGGGCAGCAGCATGTTGCAAATCTGGCCCTAAAGATGAGTAGGGCCAGAATCCTCCATAGCCGTTGGCTCTAAAGAGCTTCGTTAAAGATTTTGATCTTTATCCTAGTAACAGTGACAAAGGATTGAACCATATTAATCCCTAAATTATCAGGTTTTAATTTGGAAAATATCCTTAAAAAAAACAAATTGAGGGGCTCCTGGGTGGCTCAGTCCTTTGCCTTTGGCTCAAGTCATGGTCTCAGGGTCCTGGGATCAAACTCAGCAGCATCGTCCTCTCCTTTCCAACCCTTCCTGCTCCCTGCACATCAGGGAGTCTGCTGCTCCCTCTCCCTCTCCCTGCCTCTCAACTTGTGGTCTCTCTCTCTCTCTTAAATAAATAAATAAAATCTTTTTTAAAAAATTGAATCTTACTTATTTCTAGCATCTAGTAAAGCACATGGTACATGGTACACAGTAGAGACTCAAAAATGTCTTTTTTATATATGTGGGATTATTCAGAGCTAAGTTACTTATTAATAATAAAGTTATAGGGAATTTTATTATGACTTCTAATACTTTTTTCATCAGCTCTGTAAAATTGTATTACTTCATGTAAACACTTTTCTTTTTTATATTATTTTAGATATATTACGTCAGCTCCGAACCTCACCCCACCAAACATGACTTAGGTTCTGGAACTTCATCATTATGAGTTAGCAATGAGTTGTACTTTTCAGGAGTCATGATTTATCCATTTAATATAAACTTGAAAAGGTAGTTTCATAACTGGGAGTTAAAATATCTCCTGAATGTTTAAAAGTCCTTGGGTCATTTTGTGTGCTAGGTGAAACTTCAGAACCCATATATTTTTTTTTAAAAAAAGCTTTTATTTATTAATTTGACAGAGAGAAATCACAAGTAGACGGAGAGGCAGCCAGAGAGAGAGAGAGAGAGATAGGGAAGCAGGCTCCCTGCTGAGCAGAGAGCCTGATGCGGGACTCGATCCCAGGACCCTGAGATCATGACCTGAGCCGAAGGCAGCGGCTTAACCCACTGAGCCACCCAGGCGCCCCTCAGAACCCATATTTGACTCAATTTTATATTAGCACCCTGGGCCACTAATTGAAATTAAAAAGAAAAAAAATATTTTCACACTTGGTCGGCAAAGCAAATCTGCTAAGTTTCTATAAGTCTAGCTTGTTGTTGTCTGCTATTTAATTAACCAGTGTACAAATAAAATGTCCTCAGTTTAATTTCCATTCCGTAGCTCAATACTGTAAACTATTCACAGCATAATTAAAAGTCCTGAATTCTCCCAGGAATGATATTACCAGTAAGCAACCAACCCATGAAATAGAGAAGCCTGACTGTTCCTCTGCTAAATTGTGTGCACTAATAAAGCTGCATAAGTGTTCTCTGCTTAATCTGACTGAGCCGAGAAAACCCCAGCTGGCATTCAAGCTACCTGCTTTTAAAACCTCTCCAAGCATCTGAGCTCCTGGAGAGCATCATTAAAGTTAATATGGGAATTGCATTGTATTTTTTTGAATTTCATTGAATTTTCTTCATGAAAGAACTTACTCTCAAATAGTACAAATTCACTCCAATGTCACCAAGTGTAATTATTGTCAGTCTTCAAGTTTGATGTTTATCTTGAACCAGTGGAAAAAATGAAATGTAATAGAAGGTTTTAAAAGAAAAAGAAAAAGGCTGTAGGCTGACTAATGTTACTTAGAATAATTACTCAGTTCTATGTTGATGATGTTTAAAATTAAAGACTATTTCTTTTAGGAATCGTCATTATTCAAAGAATCAGTAATTTGAACTTTTAACTAAAATTAACCATGCAGGGCAATATTGACCTAGTTATTTCAGCCTATGTAAAGAACCCGATTACAGCATGGTGAATATCTCCACCAATTGCTTCAGCAGTCACAATGAAGAGAGGATAAACATAGAATTAATAGTGTATGGCTACAGTGTTTGCATAATTATTCTAGATATCCAGGCTCTCCCTGAAACCTAGCCTATTACTTGTTACTTTGATATTTTTGATGCAGTGCATTAAAGATGTTTTATGGTTTGGATCAAATCTAGTTTTATGAGTGATGTTCCTCCATCTGAAATACCTCAATACATGATCATTTTGTTGATAAATAGAAAAAAAAAAAGTTTGGCCTTCTTGTTTTACTTCCTGAATGCTAGAACATTCCTTTAATTGTCAAATCCAAACTGATCTCACATTTGAAAAATTATCACTTGAATAGCGCTCATTTATTCCAAGTGTTAAGGTGCATGTTATGTGTAGCATGCTAGCACTATGAACAAAGGCGTGGATGAGAGTTGAGTTGTATCTCACAGATGTTTTCTTGGCAGGTGACAATGAGGGGCCAGTTCTATTGATTGTGATGCTGGCTTGCATGTTGCATATTTAAAGAAATTCAATATCAGAATTGATTTAATTCAACTACGGAGTATACATACTAGGCCCCCTCAATTAATTGTCAAATTCGTAGAAATTAAAGGCTTAAGTGAGCATACAGAAATTTCTTACAGTTTTTGTTTAGGAAACGTGTTAATATGGCTATAAACATTTCAGGGCATGTATTTGGTAATTTCCTTTGATAACTCATATGGGTGGTCAAAAATATATTTTTTAAAATGTTTCCCCATAAATATTCTTATACTTTGATTTTTATCTTGACCTGCGTGGAAATAAAGAACCATCTTCTGAAGTTAGTTTTCTTTCTTATATGTGAGTCTTTTGTTCTCTAGGAGAGATTAGAAGTCAAATTTGAGGCGCAATTTGTGCCTAGAGGCTGTTTTGTTAAAAAAAAACTTTTTTTGTTTTAGGGTCTATTTTGTGTTTTAAAAGGGCATAATACTTATAAGAATTGGATTATAATAGAATCAGTTTAGTGCCTACTATTTTACCTGGAATGCATCACACATGTAAATTAGCATCTCTTGAAAACTTTTGAATGTGTTTTTTCTGGAGTAAATGGTCTTACTTTTCTGGGTCTACTTTTTATTTGTAAAAAATAATATATTATTGGAACTTGTGGGACTAGCTTCTCTTGCTTAACAAAATGCAGCTAAGTTTCATCCACATTTTTGCATGGATTAATATGCATTCCTTTTCATTGCTAAGAATTATGCCATTGCATGGCTGTACCATAGATTGTTTATCCATTTACCTATTGAAGAATAGCTAGGCTGCCTTCAGATTTTAGTGATGTGAATAAGACCACTTTGAAATTTTGCACTTTGAAGTTTTATGTGTGCATGTGTAAACATAAGTTTTTAATTCACTTGGGTAAATACCTGCAGGGAGATTGCTAGGTCTTCTGTTGATTGTGTTTGCTGCCAAACAGATTTCCAAAATGATTGTACCATTTTACATTACCACCAGCAATACAGGAGAGGTCCAACTGTTCCACATCCCACCACTTCTTAGTGTTGTCAGTATTTTTTATATCTATCATTTTAATAGGCATGTAATAATAGTAGGCATGTTTTAATTTACATTTCCATAAAGAAATGAAATTGAGCATCTTTTCATATGCATATTTGCCATCTGTATCTCTTCTTTGGTGATGTGTCTTTATAGATTTTTTTCTTCTTTTTTAAAATTTAGTTATTTCTATTCTTACTGTGAGTTTTCAGTTTTTCATGTTATTGGGGGTGAGGGGTCCTTTATCAAGTGTGTGATGTGTGATTATTTTTTCCTGAACTGTGACTTCTTTTTTTATCCTCTTAACAATGTCTCCTGTAGAGTGAATGCTTTTAATATCTAAAGTGCCATTTGTCAGTATTTTTTAATGGGCTATGCTTCTCTTGTGGCATCTAAAAACTCTTTTCGCCAAACCCAAGTTCCCATATTCTTTCTTCTGTATTTTTTTCTAAAAATTTTAGAGTTTTCATTTTATATTTAGGTTTATTACCCATTTTGAGTTAATTTGTAAGCATACCAGGTGTGAGGTATGTTCTGAGATTTTTTTTTAAGATACGGGTGTTTAATGTTCTAGCACTACTTGCCGAAAAGATTATTCTTTCTCCCTTTGATTGTTTCAGTTTCTCTGTCAAAAATCAAGTGCATATATTTGTGTGGATTTATTGCTGGCTTTATCTCTAGTCTGTCCTATTGATCTGTATGTATACTGTAAATATCAGATTACTTTGTTGGCTACCACTTTTTCAAATAAAAATCACATATATTAAGATGAACAGCATGATATTTTGACATACATGTACATAGTGAGATTATTACTATGGTCAAGCTAATTAATATATTCATCTCCAAAAGTTACCTTTCCTGTGTGTGTGTGTGTGTGTGTGCATGCTGTGAGAGCACCAGAATATTCTCTTGGTAAAGTGCCAGTATGCAATAAATTATTATTAACTATGATAATAAATCATCTTGTTACATATTAGATCTCTAGGTGTATTCATCTCATATAACTGCAACTTTGTATCCTTTGACCAACATCTTGCTATTTTCCCCACCTTTTAGTCCCTGGCAAAACCACTTTCTGCTCCCTACTTTTTACATTCTACATATAATTGAAGTCATATAATATTTTTCTTTTTTTTAAATTGAAGTATAAATGATATACAATATCCTTTTAGGTTCAGGTGTACATCATAATGTTTTAATATTTTTATGTATTATGGAGTAATCTCCATGACAGGCCTAGCTGCCATCTGTCAGGCAGTATTTTTCTGTGTCTGGCTAACTGGGAAGACATTATACTATTACTTTAAAGTACATCCTTTAAACTGGCAGTGTGTGTCCTCTAATTTTGTCATTTCCTCAATAAGCTACTCTATTCCTTTCCCTTTCCTTATAAATTTTAGAATCAATTTTATTAATATCTTCAAAAATTTTTCCGAGATTTTGATTGCATATGAATTAAATCAATAGATTGGTTTGAAGAGAAATGACATCTTCATAATACTGAGTCTTCTAATTCGTGAACACAGTGTATTTCTCCCTTATTTTAGATCTTTTTTGATTTCTTTTTTAAGTGTTTTGTGGTTTTTAGCATACAGATGCTTCACATATTTTGCTAAATATGTTCCTAAGATTTTAACTTTTTTGGCACCTTTATAAATGGTAATGTTTTGATGATTTTTAATTCAAACTGGTGATTACTAATATGTAGTACATAATAAATTCTTGTATTCTGGCTGCTTGTTAAACTATTTCTGGGAGGTATTTTGTAAATTTTTAAGATTTTCTACATAGATAATATTTTATCTATGAATAGAGCCAGCTTTCTTTCATCGATTCCAATCTGAATTTTGAAAATTCTTTTTATTTCACTCTTACTTTCATAAGACTTCTAGTATAAAATTAAACAGGACTGGTAAGAGAGAACATCTTTGCTATACTCAATATCTCTGAGGGAAAGTATGCGGCATTTTGTCATTAAGATGTTAGCTGTAAGTTTTTGCAAACACCCTTTATTAGGTAAAGGAGTTTCCTTCCTATTCCTAATTTGCTGAGAACTTTTTATCATGACTAGATATTGAAATGTCATCACTTTTCTTGCATTTATGGAGAAAATCACATTTTTTCTTGTTTTAATCTGCTAATATGGTTAATTTCATTTGCTTATTTTTATTGACACAGACTTTTATAACTAGCATTGATTGATTTAGTTGTAACACATTCTGCTTTTTATATAGCCTTGAATCCGCAATTTTTTTAAAAAGACTTTATTTATTTGTCAGATAAAGAGCATGTGCATGTGCACAAGCAGCAGGCAGAGGGAGAGGCAGACTCCCAGCTGAGCAAGGAGCCAGATGCAAGACTCCATCCCAGAACGCTGGGATCATGACCTGAACCGAAGGCTGACCCAAACCACTGAGCCATCCAGGTGGCCCTTGAATTCAATTTAATAAGATTTTATTGAGAATTTTTAGATTGATATTCAGAGCAGATGTTGGTCAGTAATAGGCAATGTCTTTGGTTTAGTTATTAGGTTAATTAAAGTTTCATAAAAATAAATTGAGAAGTGTTTTTGACTCTTTAATTTTCTCAGAGATTGTAGAATTGTTATTTTTCTTTCACTGATGTTTAGTAGAATTCTCAAAATTCTACTAAATTTCTACTAATTCTACACTTTGGGAGAGTCCACTAATGAAAGAATCTAGACCTGGGGTTTATATTTTTGGAGTGCTTTTAACCATAATTAAATGTGTTTAACAGATATAAAGCCATTTATATTATTTGTTCCTTTTTGAGTAAGAGTGTATATTTTTTGAATCTGGTACATTCTAATTTAAGTTGTCTAGATTATAATAAAATTGTTTGTAATAATTTTCCTTTTTCCCGTATAGTGTCTGTAAACTCTGTAGTGATGTCTTTTCCTTCATTCCTGATACTGGCAATTCAAGTCGTCTTTTTTCCCTTGGTCAGTCTGGCTAGAGTTTTATCAATTTTATTGCTGTCTGTAGCCAAACCCTTGGATTTGATTGATTTGATTGTTTTTATTACATTTTTTTCAGAATTTATTTTTTAATTTAATTTAAGATGAACATTAGATAGATTTTACTCCATTCATAAATTTGTGCAACCTTCACTACTATATAATTCTAGCATATTTCTGTTATCCCAGAAAAGATCTGATACCCATTAGCAGTCATTCCCCATTGCGTATTCCTCCAAGCTTTGGTAACTACTAATATATTTTCTCTCTCCAAGGATTGCCTATTCTAGACATTTTAGGCAAACAGAATTATATTTGTATATGACCTTTTTTATAGTATGCCTTTTTTTTTTTTTTTTTCACTCACTGTAGTCTTTGGGTTTCATCCACATTGTAGCATGAGTCATTATTTTATTCCTTTTTGGGGGGGGGCTGACTCATAGTCCATTGTATGGATATATTTTTATTGATGGACATTGGGTTTTCTCATTTTTTGGGGCTATCACAAATAATCCTGCTATGAATACTTATTCATTTGTTTTTGTGCAGATATATTCTTTCCGTTCTCTGAGTATATACCTAAGTGTGGAATTGCTGATTCATATGATAACTTCAGATTTTATCAGGAACCACCAAAATGCTTTGCAAAGCAGCTGTACTATTTTACATTCCCACCAGAAATGTGACAGTTGCGATTTTCCCACATCCTCAACAGTGCTTTTATTGCCTTCTATTTTGATTGTGGGCATCCTAGTGTTTCTGTAATGGTATCTTATCATGGTTTTCATTTGCATTTCCCTAATGTCCAAACATGTTGAATATTTTTATGCAGTCATTAGCTTAATCCAGGTATAATAATCATAAATTCCATTTTTATTTTTCTCAAAATATAATTTCCCTTTAATTTTTGAAATATACTATTGCTAAATATAGAATTATTGGTTGACAGTCTTTTTCTTTCAACATGTTGAATATAACACCCTGACTTGTGACCTCCATAGTTTCTGAAGAGAAATCAGCTATTAATAGTATATTATTTTCATGGTAGACTTTGTCCTTTATTTTGACAGTTTGAATATGATGTGTCCAAGTGTGAATCTCTTTAACCTACCTGGAGTTCTTTGTAAATGTCTTAGATGCATATATATTTTTTTTCAATAAATTGACCTGTTTGCTGGCAATGTGTCTCTATGTGTCTCTATGTGCCTCTTTCTCTTTCTTCTCTCCTTACACTTTTATTATCTGCATGTTGGTGCTTGATGGTCTCCAACAGATCTGTGAGAATTTGTACACTTTTCTTCATTTTTTTCTTTTTGTTATATGGACTAAATAAGCTCTATTGAGTAATTTTCAAATTAACTGATTTTTTTTCTTCTTCCAAATGAAATTGGGTAAGCCCCTTTCCAGAATTTTTTTTATTTATTATACTTTTGACTGAAGAATTTCCATTTGGTTCTTTGTAAAAAATATCTATATCTTTTTTGATATTACATGTTTGGTAAGACATTGTTCTCATACATTTTTTTAGTTCCTTTACTACATCTGTAATAGATGATTTAGAGTCTTTGGCAAATCTAATATTTGAACTTCAGGAACAATCTTTATTTACTGATTTTTTTTTCCATATGGGTAATATTTACTGAAATTTTTGTATATCTCATATTTTTATTGTTGAAAATTGGACTTTTTAAAGTAATGTGGTCTAGGCTTTTAAAACACAATTTGAGGAAATCATTTTTCATTCCATAGTGGTATATGTTAGGAATATAATTTTCCTTAACTTTTAGAGATTGCTTTCTCAGTAAACAAGAGAGTAGTATAACTTCAGGATGTATGTATTTGAAACCTTCCTTTTCCACTAGTTTTCTTGAAATCCTTGGTGAAATTTCTTTGGAGAATGTAGTAGTATATGCCAACAACTATTAAAAATGTGGAATAATTTCTTTATAATATCGTTTTACCATTATCTAACATTTTTGTACATTTTATGTGAAGACTGTACTTCTGTGACAAACCATAACATTATTTCATTCACTGGAAAGCTTGATTGTCGTAAAAATTAGAGGAGTCCAAGACTAAAAATCCCTCAGAAATCTATGAGAATATGGTATTAAGCTAATTGCCTTAGTTCTTCACTATATATTCATTTATTCAACTTTAGTAACAGTTATTTAGGACCCTTGATTAGGATTTGTTGCCTATAGATTCTGCTGCGGTTTTTAAAATTTAATATACTATTTTCTGAGTATGAATGGTTTATTTTCTCATCATTTCTAAATGAGAAAACTAAATTTCTAAGCATATATTATATATACTATTTACCGTTTCCTACTTTAAAGTATCTAGCATTTGTATACCAATTTATATACCAATTTCTTAATTGGGTGGAAAAGTACTTAGCCTTATTGCTAAATTATATACAGTTGACCCTAGAACAACACAGATTTGAACTTCCTGGGTCTACTTATATGTAGATTTTTAAAATTAATACAGTACAGTACTGTAGATACGTTTTCTCTTCCTTATGATTTTCTTAATAACATTTTCTATTCTCTAGATTACTTCATTGTAAGAATATAGTACATAATACATACAACATAAAAGTGTGTTAGTTAACTATTTATGTTATTGGTAAGGCTTCTAGTCAACAGTAGGCTATTAGTAGTTAAAGTTCAGTTATATGTCGATTTTCAACTGTGTGGGATGGGTGTCCCCAACCCCTGTGTTCACGGGTATACTGTAGTTCTTTTAGATTCATGAATAAGAGATGCAATCTAAGTTTTCCAAACACACATCTTTCTAAGTAAAAAAACAAAACAAAAACAAAAAAAACACATACTTTCTATTTTTTCCTAAAACATAAATGATTTTTCTAAATTAAAACAAAGCAAAATACAACAAAACATGTCTTACATTTTCAACATATCTACAACCCATTTTATTTGTGCAATTTTGATGAAAAATATTTACATTAAATAAACAATTTAAAGGTGTTTGTTCATAAACACTTGCTTACAGCAGCAAACAAGTGAACTACATATTTCATTTGTAAACAGTAGAGAAAGTGTTCATGTAAAAGGAAAAGAGATAGACATAAAGGCAGAATATCTGAGTAGTAAACCCAGGGCATATAAAAAGTGCAGTAAACTATAGTATAATTCTCATATTTGTAACTTGAAAAGTTTTTAAAGAGTATTTCTAAGATGGTGTAAATAAAATAAAAGAAGAAAAGGAAAATCAGAGCATACATTCTGTTATGAGGAAAAGTAGAAGTCATATAAAAATTGATATTATACAATTTTAATGTTATTGTTTGCAGACTTTCCACATACATGCCTCACATCCAGCCAAAGCCTTCTCAGAGAAAGTAGGGATATATTCCTTTTCAAATCACCTTGGTCTTAATGAGATGTTTTCAGTGCCTTGGATCCTTGGTTCTGCAGTATAAGGGACTATTCCTTTATAGAAGGAGATATAGATTATTGTGTATCTATAGTTCTAATCAGAAGGGTATACTGAACACTTTTACTGTTGTTCCTATTGTTCAAGTGAAGCCATGCAACTTTTATTCACCATTAGATCTATACTTTTACTTTTTTTGCTTTAGGCTTCTAACTCACTGTTCACTTAATTAGCTGTAGGCCTGGTTCTTACTGTGAGGCTAGGAAAGCACTTACCCAGACATTCCTGAACCTGCTCCAGTGGCAAACCATATGCTTTCAGTTGAGACCAATGTGTGGGAATTATTCTTAGTTCCTCCAGGAATGGAAATTACCTCTTGAAGTTTTCAGCTTCTGCAGGTAAAGCAAATAGCACTTGTGCTAATCCTCTTTTTTGCCTAATATTGCTATCTCAAGGCTAAGAAAGACAATATATGTATTTATAAAAGTAATGTATTTTAAAAGAGAATTGTTTTAACATTTAATGATTTTAATATCATTTTAGGTGAATTTAATAAATGTTATTTAATCTTTTATGTGCTATTTAAGATATCTTAAAAATGGACTAGATGGCATAATATGCTGTTAATTTATGAAGATGCAAACACATAGAAATTGACATAATTTTAATGAATTATCTACCAAAGCAGGAAGAAAGAATGCATGATTCTGAAGGAATTCAGGATAGCAGGAGAGTTAAGAAGGTAATAAGGTTACCTATGGTAATAAGGTTACCTACGGTTCAGAGGAGGATTATTCTATATGGCAGGACCTAAGAGAACAGAGACAGAGGAGGATAGAAATAAGAGAATAAACAGGGTAAGCAAAATGTTATCAGATATATCAAGCTTAAAACAAATTAACAGATACAACTAAAAAAGGACAGATCGAGTAGCAGCAGGTAAACATAACCTGAGTAAAGGCAAATTATTCTTCATGGATGCAGAGGGAGATCATTAAAACTGCAAGGACACTAGGAGTTCTTAGCAGGAGCCTGGTGTGAGTCTGTGGTTATCATTTGTTTTTAGCCTGGATATCATTGCAAAAGCTTCTGCACAGTCTCCCTTCATTCTGGATTGGAAGATTGACCTGATAATATGAAGAGAGCGCCATTCACTCAAACAACCAAAGCTTTTAGTGAAGTATGTCCCTTGGAGCACTGGACCTACAACTTTCCTTATAAATACACACTCATGAAATTCCACGTATTATTTTCCTCACTTTGAAATCTTCAGAGCATACTGCAAATTTAAAGGCTCTGCAATTTCCTGCTGCAAACAAATCTGATCATAATGTATAATTCAGACCTTCTCCAAAATATTTAACTATGTATTTATTTATTTATTTTTTTACTTATGGCAGGATATGATTTCACATCTTACATAACACACTTTGAGAAATGTTCTCTTAATTATTCTGCTTTACTTAGAATAGCCCTTCAGATATTTAGAAAGAATTGTATTGTTCTTATTAGATGTTCTTCTCTCCAGGCTTCAAATCCAATTTGTTTGTATGAAAAGATTCTTAAATCTATCAGTATTATAGTGAAAAAAACTTCTTAAAATTTCATTTGTGGAATAATTAAAAGGAACAGGAAATTGGGGGTACTGGAAATATGAGTTTGCATTTTTGTTCTATTACTGATTTGTTAAGTCAACAAGGGTTACTCTTTAAATCATTGTTCCATTTTCTGGGAGAGAAAAAAAAATTACTCATGCAGTAATTAAATAAAATAAGATAATATATAGGAAAACACTTATTTTTGTTCCTATCTCCTAGAAGTCATTCACTCAATGCTGTTTCCTTGCTATTTTCTGGATATTTGAAATGTATCTTTTTTATATTCTCCTATTTATGAGAATTGTATATTTAAGAATTTACTGTAGTTTGTTTTAAATCATATATATAAAACATTAATGATGGTAAGAATCTTTTTTTAATTTTTAAGAAAATTTTATTAACATATAATGTATTATTAGTCCCAGGGGTACAGGTCTGTACATCTCCAGTTTTGCACACTACACAGCACTTACCATAGCGCATACCCTCTGATGGGGAGAATCTTAAACTATTTTATTAACAAAATGATTTTTAGATATTTATAAAGAATATTTGAGAATAGCAGAATTCAGATTAAAGTAATTTTTAAGAATTTTGACTAGTTTGCATCAAAACCCTTAAAAACATGTTTTTCCTGTGATCCAAATTTTTTTAATTTTATAAATCTAAGGTAATAATCAAATTAGTACACAAGCATATGAAAGGAAGTTTAAAGGCTATTTATAAGTGAAAAAATGAATGTCAGAACAATGTGTGGCCCATGAAAACACTATGTTTAATATTTTAAAGCAATATATTTTTAGAAAATTATGGTTAAATATATAACAGTCTTTATACTTTTTATAAAGGTAAGGAAATAATGCATTTTTTCCTTTTTTTGCTATCTGTACTTGTTGAATTTGTATAAAATAAGCATGGATTAGCTGTGTAAAATTTAAAATAATGAAAATAATAATAAATGAATAATGAAAATAAAATAATGAAAACAGTTGGTACATAATAATTGAATGTTTTCTCATAATTTTTAAGACCATTTTGAATCTTTGTAAGCAATCCTAAAGAAATCCAAACTTTGTTTAAATGAAATGCTTCCAACTTGGCTTAGCCATGGAAATCGCATGTTTCTCCATAGCATTCCTGAAACTGTATCTATTTCTGTCCTTACTGAGTACAAATGACAAGATGAAGGTTAGATAAATTCAGAAAAATGTCCTAGAACATTCCCAATAACAGTTATAACATTTGCTCTATCAATATTTTGTAAATCAAATAAAGACACTTTGCTGACAGCATTTGGAGCACAATTCTGTTCCATGAAATTAGGTGACTGAAATTTCAAGCAGGGTTTTATTATTTGAACCAGTCTAGTAGGAAGAAGTAGGCTTTGTGCTTATTATCTTCTGCTTTGTGCAGCAGAGCCTTATTTAATATTCCTGGTGCTATAGTAAATCTTACCACAGTTTAGGTTGCCTGTTGAGATTTAGACAAGAAGAACCCCAAATGGAAAAGGCAACTAATAAATGTAATTTCAACATTATAGCACAGTACAGATCCAACTGCAGAACCAGAAAATAGACACCAAAAACAGCTCTATTCATGGTACATGAAACCAGTGCCAAAAACTCTCTTAAACTCTTGTAAATCCTAACATGGAAGTAAGCTTATTTTGTGTGTACCTGCCTTTTTATGCTTGACCCAAGACATAGTAACATTTTGGAGAATGGAAACGGAGTTTGAAAAACAAAATAAAATAATTATATACCCTACAAAAATATAGATTATTTCTCTAGCGGTTGAAGTTTAAGTTATATTGCAATATTGCTGATATTTTTAACTGAATCTCCAAAGTTTTGTAAACTTAGTCTATTTTATTTCCCTAGAAATCTGAGAATGGTATGCCAGAGACAGGGATAAAGATTAGTGGAATTTGACTATACAATGCTAGGGTGGGAAAGGATAAAAGATGTTACTGATGAAATCCATATATGGCCATACTGTACCAGAGAAGCAGAAGGTGTATTATAGCAGAGTGCCTGACCATACTGGGTTCTTGAAGCATTCAAGTCTAATTCTTTCACTGCAAACTAAAGTAAGTAAAAAAAGCTAAACATTCTATTTGCTATTATTATTAAAGATAAAATAGTTTATATTGTCAAAAATACTGTCAAAAATAAATATTTCTGAAGTATAGCTTGTATGGATTGCCAATGGTTTACAATCTTCAAGTCTCAACACTAAAGACAATATGTTTAAAATTTGTTATTTTCTTTTGTCAAGAATATTCCCTGATATATTATCACTGAATCATAACTCTTGGATAGAATTGTGTTATAAATTTGCATTATTTAAAAAGAAGTATTTTTTTATGTATCAAATTTGGAAAACTGTGTATTTTAAGTTCTGCTTTTTATTGAACAATGTGTTTCTTCATATCATTATAGTTGCACTTAAAGTGAAAAAAAAAATCACAATTCCAAAATGTAGCTTAGAATGTTTTTTTAACTTTTTAATTATTTTATTTTATTTTTAACTTATTACTAATTTTTTTAAATTCCAGTATGGTTAAAGTATAGTGTGGTACTGCTTTCAGGTGTAAAATGTAGTGATTCAAAATTTTTGCAGTACCCATCTTGTTAACTGTACTCAGTCCCCTTCCCCTCTCAGTTTTGTCCCATTGAGTATGATGTTAGCTGTGGGTTTTTGAGATACAACCCTTATTGTGTTGAGGTGTATTTTCTCTAAACCTACTATGTTGATAGTTCTTATCACGAATGGATGTAGTACTTTGTGAAATGCTTTTTCCACATCTGTTGACATGACCATAAAGTTTTTTTGTCCTTTTTGTTGTTGATATAATGTATCATGTTGATTGATTTACAAAACTGAACCACTCTTGCATTTTAAGATTGAATCCCACTTGATTGTGTTGAATGATTTTTTTAATATATCATTGGATTCATTTTGCTAATATTTTTTTGAGGATTTTTGACTTTGTTCATCAGAGATATTGGACTATAGTTGTTTTGTTTTGGTTTTGTAGCCTCTTTGTCTAGTTTTGGTATCAGAGTAATTCTGGCCTCATAGAATGAATTTGGAAGCTTTCCTTCCTTTTTTATTTTTTGGAATAGTATGAGAAGAAAAATACTAACTCTTCTTTAAATTTTTGGTAGAATTCAGTTGTGAAGACGTCTGGTCCTAGACTTTTATTTGTTGGGAGTTTTAATTACTCTTTCAGTTTCATGGCTGGTAATCAGTTCAAACTCTCTTTCTTTCTGATTCAATTTTGGGAGGTTATATGTTTCTAGTAATACATCCGTTTCTTCTAGGTTGGCTGTTTTTTAGCATAACATTTTTCATAATATTCTCTTATAACTCTGTATTTTTGTGGTATCAGTTAATTCTCCTCTTTCATTTTTAACTTGGTTCATTTGAGATGCCTTATTTCTTATTTTTTAATGAATCTGGCTAAAATTTTATCTATTCTGTTGATTTTTTTCAAAGAAGCAACTCCTGGTTACATCGATGTTTGATTGTTTTTTAGTTTCTATTTAATTTATTTCTGTTCTAGTCTTTATTATTTCCCTCTTTCTACTGGTTTTGAATTTCATTTATTCCTTTTCTAGCTCCTTCAGGTGTAGGGTGAGATTGTTTATTTGAGATTGTTCTTGCTTCTTGGGGTAGGCCTGTGTTGCTATAATAGTCCCTCTTAGAATAGCTTTTGCTGCCTCCCAAAGATTTTGAACCACTGTGTCTTCCTTTTTGTTTGTTTTCCATTTATTTTTTGATTTCCATTTATTTTTTTGATTTTTGACTTATTGGTTGACCCATTCATTGTTTAGTAACATGTTATTTAAGCCCCATGTATTTGTGCTCTTCCAAGATTTTTTCTTGTGGTTAACTTCTAGTTTCATAGCATTGTTATTGGAATAGGTACATGGCAAACTTCAATCTTTTTTTAATTTATTGAGACTTGTTTTGTGACCTAACATGATCTATTATGGAGAATGTTCCTTGTGTACTGGAAAAGAATGTGTATTCTGCTGTTTTAGGATGGAATGTTTTGAATATATCTGTTAGATCCAACTGATGTGTTAATCAAAGCTATTATCTGTTTGGATAATCTATCTGTTGATTCAAATGAGGTTAAAATCCCCTACTATTATTGTATTATAGTTGATAACTTCCTTTTTGTTTGTTATTAGCTGCTTTATGTATTTGGGTGTTCCATGTTGGCATGCATAAATATTTACCATTGTTGTATCTTTTTGTTGGTTTGTTCTGTTGATGATTACATAGTGTCCTTTTCTTAAGATGTATTTATTTTAGAGAGAAAGCATGTGTGCAGGTGTGAGTGAGGGAGGGGCATAGAGAGAGGGTGGGAGCCCTGGAGCACACTCCCTGCTAAGCGTGGAGCCCATCTTGGGGCTCAATCCCAAGACCCTAAGATCATAATATGAGCTGAAATCAAGAGTTCAACACTTAACCGACTGAGCCACCCAGGTTGCCCTTTATCGTGTCCTTCTTTGTTTCTTGTTATAAATCTTTGTTTTAATGTCTGTTTTGTCTCGTATATGTATTGCTATGCTGGCTTCCTTTTCATTTTCATTTGCATGATAAATGTTTATCTATCCTGTTGTTTTCAGTCTGCATGTGTCTTTAGGTCTGAAATGAGTCTGTTATAGGCAGGATATAGATGAGTGTCACATTTTTAATCCATTTTGTTACCCTGTGTGTTTTGATTAGAGCATTTAGTCCATGTATATTCAAAGTAATTATTGGTATATATGTGCTTACTGCCCTTTTATTACTTGTTTTATGTGGGATTTTTTGTAGTTCTTCTCTGTTCTTACTTCACTTTCTCTCTTCTCCCATAATTTATTGGCTTTCTTTAGTGATATACTTGGGTTCTCTTCTGTATTTTTTACATATCTATTACCAGCTTTTGATTTGTGGTTACCATTAAGTTTATATTTAACATTTTACACATATGGCAGTCTATAGTAAGTTGATGATTGCTTAAGTTTGAACCCATTCTTTACTCCTCTCCCCATCACATTTTAGGTACATGGTGTCATATTTTACATCTTTTTATTTTGTGAGTCCTTTGACTGATTTTTATTGGTATACTTAATTTTGCTGATTTTGTGCTTCTTACTTTTCTTACTCCTATTTATGTTCTTTCCTTTACCCCCAAAACTTTCCTTTAATATTTCTTGTAGACTTGGTATTGGTCATGAATTCCTGTAACTTTGTTTGTCTGGAATGCTCTTTATCTCTTCTATTCTGAATGATAGCCTTGCTGGATAGAGTATTCTTGGCTGTCAGTTTCTTTTTTCTTTCTTAAGATTTTTTATTTCAATTTATTTGACAGGGAGATATCACAAGTAGGCAGAGAGGCAGGCAGAGAGAGAGAGAGAGGAGGAAGCAGGCTCCCTGCTGAGCAGAGAGCCCTATGCAGGACTCCATCCCAGGACCCTGAGATCATGACCTGAGCCGAAGGCAGCGGCTTAACCCACTTAGCCACCCAGGGGCCCGAATTTCTTTTTTCTTTCAACTTATCTTTGAATATATCATTCCACTTTCTTCTGGCCTGCCAAGCTTCTGCTGAAAATTCAGATAATAGCTTGTATGTAACTATTTTCTCTTGCTTGTTTTCTCTTGCTGCTTTGAACTCTCTCTTTATCACTACTTTCTGCCATTTTAATTACTATGTGTCTTTGTGCGGACCTTCTTGGGTATATTTTGTTTGGGTTTCTCCATGCATCCTGAGTCTGGATTTTTGTTTCATTTCCCAGATTTGGGAAATTTTTAGTTATTATTTCTTCACAAAAATTTTCTGCCTCATTTTCTTTGTCTTCTTTAGGTTCCCTATAATGTGAATGTTATTACACTTGTTGGTGTTGGTGAGTTGACTAAATCTATTTTCATTGTTTATTATCATTTTTCTCTCTCCTGTTCAACTTAATTGCTTTCCGTTACACTATCTTCCAGGTCTCTGAGCCATTCTTCTGCTCCCTCTAGTCTATCATTTATTCCATCTAGTAACTTACTTTTTCAGTCATTGACTTCTTCATCTGTGATTTGATTCTTTTTATTTTTTCTATCTCTTTGGGGATCTCACTGATATCATTCACTTTTTTCTGAAGTCAGGTGAGTATCTTTATGACCATTACTTTAAAATCTCTATCCAGCATGTTACTTACCTCCATTTCATTTAGATATCTTGCTGTGATTTTGTCTTGTTCTTTCATTTGGGACATATTCTCCTTTCTCCTCATTTTATCTAATATTCTGTGTCTATTTCTGTGTGTTAGGAAAATCAGCTGTATCGCCTTCTCTTGAAAGTAGTGACCTTATTAAGAAGAGATTCTGTAGTGCCCTGCAGTACAGTGTTCCCTGTTCACTAGAACCTGGTGCTTCAGGAGTATCTATGTGTGTTGTATGCATCCTCTTATTGTGGCTGAGCCACTTTTTCCTTAATTTCAGTCATCTGCAATGTCTATCTTTGCTGGTTGGGAGTAGCATTTGGTCCCTGTGTTTAGTGGGCCAGTGTGGGGTCATCTTGGGCTTGAGTTGAATCACACCACAACTTTGGCAGAGACGGAGTAGCACTGAACTGCAGGACACTCTCCCTGTGTTGTCCGCAGAGAAGCTTTTATTGGTGGATGGGGCCTGCAGTCAGACCAGATGTCTGCCCCAGCCCACTGTGAGGCCACAGTCAAATTTATGTGTTTTGTTATCTTCCCCTCTCCACAGGGCAGGTGTCACTATGGAGAGTTGCTAACCCCTGTTGGGACTGCTTACACAATTCCAGGTTTGTGGCCAGGATGGGCTTAGCCAAGGGAGTATTGGAGGGAGCAGATCCACAGGAGAATATAGGGGTAGGGCATGCAATGTTAGTGAATTAGGTAGAGAATGTTGGCACTGTGCTGGTTCCCACCCATGTCCCTGTGTCTAGGCTAGAGGATGCAGGAGGGAAGTGGTATCTGCCAGTTCCTTTGCTTTTTGATCCTGCCCTATAAATCCTGTAGATCTCTGCTCTTTTACCACACACTCTGAGATTAGTAAGTAAATCTAGCTGAAAAGAGACTAATGTCATTGAGTCTCCCACATAATTCAGAAATCTCTATATATTTTTGGACAACAAAAATTCACAAGACAGTACACTATTTTTTTTTTTTTTTTAATTTGACAGAGAGAAATCACAAGTAGACGGAGAGGCAGCCAGAGAGAGAGAGAGATAGGGAAGCAGGCTCCCTGCTGAGCAGAGAGCCCGATGCGGGACTCGATCCCAGGACCCTGAGATCATGACCTGAGCCAAAGGCAGCGGCTTAACCCACTGAGCCACCCAGGCACCCCAATACAGTACACTATTGATGGAATGTATTATTATAAACTCTTTATTTTGTTTTTTTAAATGTATTTATTTGACAGAGAGAGATCACAAGCAGGCGGCAGAGAGAGAGAGGAGGAAGCAGGCTCCCTGCCGAGCAGGGAGCCCAATGTGGGACTCCATCCCAGGACTCCGAGATCATGACCCGAGCCAAAGGCAGAGGCTTTAACCCACTGAGCCACCCAGGTGTCCCATAAACTCTTTCCTTTAAAAGGTATTTAGAGTTAGTGTAGATTCCAGAATTTCTGTAAAGGATTTCATTGCCTGCCTCATAAATTGAGGGAGGGCTGGAAGCCATGAGTTCCTAGAATATCTGATAAGTTTCATAAAATCGATTGACTATATCAATGAATAGTGAGAATCATATTGAAATTATGGGCTTTAAAACCACCAACACTTTCTTGGAGGCATTCTTTAATAGACTAGTTCAAAACAGTTATCATTGGTCAGCACTTCAAATATTTAAAGATGATTATAATATAACTTTTAACCCCACCACGGTCTAATCATCATAATTATTTCTCCAACAGTACATAACATGATTTTTTTTACTCTGCTTGTTTGTAGTGAAGACTCTCAATGAGTTTCCTAGTTCATGTGGAAGATGAACTATTACCTTAAATCTATCTCTGTCCTCAGTGATCAATTTAGTGCTTAACTTATATGTCAAAATTTTTGAAATACTTTTTAACTTACAAAATGTTTGAAATACTTTTTAACTTACAAAATGTTTGCACAAATTGTACAGAGAATTCATTCACACCCATCACTAGCTTCACCTAACATTAATGTCTTATATAATCATAGGGAAATGATCAAAATGTAAAAAGTAACATTAACACAATATTATTAATTAAACTATAGACTTCATTCAGATTTTATCAGTTTTCCACCAATTCTATTTTTATGTTCTGGGATCCAGGATCCCCCCATTATATTTAGTAGTTTTGTCTTTTTACCTTCTTTAATCCGTGGTATTTTTAGTTTTTTTTTCTTAACTTTTATGATACTGGCACTTTGGGAAGAATACTGGTTACTTCTTCCGTAAAAGTTCCCTTATTTTGGGTGTGTCTGTTACTTTCTCATAGTTGGAATGAGGATGTGCATTTTTACAGAAAAACTCCAATTTATACATGTAGAATGAAAGGAGGAACTAAAAAATCATCTTTAGGAAAATATCATAGTAATAATTGCTATAGATAAGGTGTGTAGATAGATGCTATGATTAAGAGCTCTGATTCTTTTTATTGGAGAATGGTGTTTAGAAAGCAGTTTGTGGTTGTTGTGAGTGTTTATTGCTGCTGGAGTAGCATTGCAGCTAGACTCTGTTAGTGGACAAAACTAGGATATACACCTATATTAGTCCAGCCAAATATGTGCAATATTTACTTCTATAATCATCCATGTATTTTAATGCATGAATTTTTATTGACATCTTTGTTTCCAATCCAGTAACATAAGTTTATTCCAGCCTTCTCCCTTTCCTTTGTAACTTCTTTCTCTAAACATCGAAAATTAAGTTTATTATATACAATGTATATCCTTATATTGCCAATTCTAATATATACATAAAGGCATTTCAGAATTGCTAAACCGTACCTATGTGAAAAACCAATTAATCAATAGAATTTAGTATTTCTTGACAGTTCCTTTTGTCTTTAGCCTTACAGTATCTACTCAAGACTCTATTTTTCCAAAGTAAAATATTAGTTCCTTTCTTACTCAATGTAGTTATATTATTCATTTGTGATACAGTTTAGTTCATTTGTTATTTTTATTTCACTTTGTCCTTTCTACTCTCCTTTGTTCTCTTCAAATTTTTTGAGGGTTTGTGAAACTGTACTATAAATATTAACAATCATGATTACATAAAAATATATACTAAGGGAAGTGTCACTTTTACTCAATCCCTGCCATCCTATCCTATTTCTCTCCTCTTTCCAATCCTTTCCCCTCCTTTAAGTATCCAACCTTTTTATTTTCTGGCTCATTTTTCCTGCATCATGCTTGCAAAGGTAAAAAGATAAATGTGCATTTTCTTATGTCCTCTTCTTCCTTACATGAAGGATGGCAGGTTCTTTTTCATTTAACAGTTATATTAATTTGTGGGGCTGCCATAACAAAGTACACACACTGAGTGGCTTAAATAACAAATTTATTTTCTTACAATTCTGGAGGCTAGAAGTCCAAGATCAAGAAGTTGACAGGATTGGTTTCTTCTGAGACTTCTTTCATTAATTTGTAAATAGCTGTCTTTTCTCTGTGACTTCTCATGATCATCTTCTCTGGGTGTATTTGTGTCCTAATTTCCTTTTACTAGCACTAATCATATTGGATTAGATCCCATTCCAATGACCTCATTTTGACTTAACTCTTTAAAGACACTATCTCCAAATATAGTCACATTCTAAAATAGTGAGAGTTCAACATATGAATTTTCGGGAAAACAATACTGCACATGACAACTAGAAATCCCAGAAAACAGTTCATATTTCAGTTGATAGAAATATCCCTCTTTGTTTTTTTTTTTGTTGTTGTTGTTGTTAAACAGCTTCCCAGAATTCCATTTTGTAGATGTGACAGTATTGATTCAACCACTTTCTTTTGCATGATCAGACAGGTTATTTCTAATATTTTGCATTCACAAACAATGTTGCAAATAATAACTTCATACACATCTATTTTTATATGGATGGAAACTTGTCTTCAGGATAGGTTTCTAGAAGTAAGGATCTAGGTGAAACAGTGCATATGTAGTTTTGTTAGGTCTTGAGAAATTCCCATCTAAAAGAGTTTTACTGGTTTGTATCTCAAACATCAGTGTGTTAGAGTGGGTATTGCACTAGTGTCACAGAATTTTTTTGATCTTTGAAAATTTGATAGATGACAAATAAGGTTATTAGTTATTTTAATCTGTATTTCTCTAATTAAAAGTGAATTTATTTTGTCTGAAGGCCATTCTTATTTCTTATTTGAATTGTCTATGTTTTTCCAAATTTTAAGTGCAGTTTTGGTTTTTGTCACCCAATTTTTAGTGTTCTTTACATATAAAGCATAGTATCCTTGGTCTTCTACATATAACATGTATATTATATTCTCATATATAATATATATAATAAGGATTTTCCCTAATTATTGTCAATTACTATCTTTTTGATATATTTATGATTTTTTAAAACTATGTAGGATACCACACACACACACACACACACACACACACACACACACATCAAACTTGTCAATTTATATTTGTTACTGGTAGAAACTCTTTCCCTGATCCCAAGGTTAAAGAAGAATTCACGCATTTTTTCTAGTATTTGTATGTTTTTGTTGTTTACTGAAGTATAGTTGATACAAGTGACATTAGTTTCAGGTATACAATATAGTAATTCAGTAAGTCTATATAGTATACTAAGCACTTATAGGCTTTTAACCTTTAGATCGCCAATAAATTTTGAGCTTATTCTTATGTATAGTGTGTTATATGGATCTAATTTCATTTTTTTCCAAGTAATTACCCAGTTGTTCTATACCACCTAGAAAACATTTGGCTCTGACCCAGTGACTTAATAAACAATCTTTATTGTATATATGAATTTCCACATTTATTTTGGTCTATTACTGGGCTTTTCTAATCAGTTTCTGGTCTTTCTGTCTGTTCATGTATCAATACCACATTGTCTTAATTGTTGACTTTATAGTACATTTTAATATCTGGAAGAACGAGTTCTACTGAATGTTTATTTTCCTCAGTGTTTTTCTGACTATACATCCATGCTCAGTTTTCTAGGCAGACTTTAGTATCAACATGTCTAATTCTTTAAAAAACTTGGTGATGCTTTTATTAGGATTGCACTGTATTTGTGAATTAGGGAGAACTGAAATTATATAACGCTGAGTCATCCTATGCAAAAGCAGGGAGATACTTTTCAATTTGTTTGAGTCTAATTTTGTGACTTTTTAGTAGGGTTGTAAAATTTCCTTCATATTGGTTTGCACATTTTTTGTTTGTTTATTCCTAAGTAGTTAATCCTTCTTTTTTGCCATTACATATGAGATTTTTCTCTACCATTATATCCTTTAACTGCTTACTCTGTTTGTGTGTGTGAAGGCTATTAATTTTTGTTTGAATGTTAATTTGCTTCTTAATATGTTACTTAAATAACTCATTTTATTTTATCATTTATTCCCTGGGGTTTTTAAGTTTTGATAGGTGAAACTACAGATAGTTTTAATCCTTTTTTTAAATACATTTTTATGTATGGAATAAGTTAAATTTTTTTTAATTGTAATGGCAAATATCTCTAGTGCAATGTTGAATAGTAGTGAACATAGTGGTCTCCTTTCCTTATTCCTAATCTCAGTTGTAATGCATATAGTATTTCCCCATCAAATAAGATAGTAACAATATTTTAGAAAACGATGAAGCACAGAACTCGTGTTTTCCATATAGAATTTCTGTTATTAATATCTAACTTTAGCATGGTCAAAATTAACTACCCAATATTGATATTTTATTATTAACTAAAGTTCATATGTTATTCAGATTTCTTTAGTTTTTATCTAATGTCCTTTTACTGTTCAGGATGCCATTCAATATATCACAGTACATTTAGTAGTTTCATCACTAAGGCTTTCCATCATTGTTGGCAGTTTCTCATATTTCCTTCATTTTTGATGATTTTACAACCCTCATTTGGGTTTTACTGATGTTTTCTTCATGCTTAGACTTTGGGTAGGTGCTTTCAGAAGGAATGCCACAGAGATAAAATATTGATTTCACCATTCATATCACGGTTACTACCAACATGATGTATCCCTGTTGATGTAAAACTTGATCAATGGTCTGTGGTGGTGTTTATCATGTTTTTCCACAATAAAGTAATTGTTTTTGTTTTTGTTTTTTGTTTGTTTTACCCCTCCATAGTATACTCTTTGAGGAACTCATTATGTGCAGTCCACACTTAAGCAGAGGGGGTTAAGCTGCATTTCATGAGGAAACTATCTACATAAATTATTTATAATCAACCGGCATAGATTTTATCTGTTTTCCTATATTTATGTATTTAATATTTTATGTATATTTGTATAGACTCATGGAAGTGGAGTCTCCATGAGTGGAGACTCATGGAATATACTTTGGAGTACATTCTAATACTATTTTATTCCTTTTGTTGCTTGAATTGTGAATACTGGTAACAAAATTGTTAACCTGTATCCATGTGGAAAACAATTTTATCAAGTAGAGGAAAGTGTTTATGCACAGTTTATTTTGCCTTTAGTCTTGCAGACTCCACTTATTTATAGTTATTTAGGTTAGTGACATTCCCCCTCATCTCTCAGTGGAGTGGTTTTATATATTTGTATTGTAGTTGCATTATTTGTCATACTCTGCATTCTAACCTAGGATCTTATAATTTCCTAAATGATTTTATTTTTAAAATTGGTGCAAATTAACGTTCATTTTTGGTGGTTTAATTTTCTATATGTATTGACAAATATAAAGTGTCATGTATCTACTACTTTGGTATCACAGAAAATAGTTTTATCACACTAAAAAAACCCCCCAACCCCCCCCAAATTCCCAAATACCTGAACCATACCTGTTCAGTTTTCTTCCTCTTCTTGAAAACTAGTGGTAATAACTGATCTGTTTACCATCTCTATGGTTTTCCTTTCCTACAATATCGTATAACAGGAATCAAACAGTATGTAACATTTTCAGATTAATTACTCTCATTTAGCCATACAGATTCAATGTTCAGGCATTTGCATTGTTTGCAAAGTACTCATTTTTTTCTTTTCCTTTCTAACTTAGTTTATTTTTATTATGGTTCAGTAAGCCACTGTATAGTAGTACATCTTTAGTTTTTGGTGTACTGTTCAGTGATTCATTAGTTGAGTGTAACACCCAGTGCTCATCATGACACATGCCCTCCCTCATACCTATAAATAGTATGAATAGTAGTTCTCATGTCTTTGCTTAAGTTACCCATTGGTCTTTCTAGTTGCCTAGCTTTCCTTTAGAATCCTTAGCATATTAATCATGGGGATATGAAATTTCCTCCTGGTAAATTCATATCTGTACCACATCTGAATCTGGTACTGATGCTTGCTTTGTCTCTTCAGACTTTTTCCTTGCCTTTTAGCATTCCTCATGACTTTTTAGGTGAAAGCCACATGCTATATTGGGTAATAAGAACTTTGTTTATCTGGATAATATTTGAGCTCTTTTTAATGCTTGCTGTGGCTGTGGATATCATACCATTGTTTCATATTCCTGTAGTAAGTTGTTTTTTTTTTTTTTTTGCATTCACTGTCAACTTTGGGTTTCACATATTCTGTCTCAGAAAGTCAGTATCTTAAAATTTTCAGCTGTAATCTGCTGTTGATGTATTAAATTTCTGTTGGTACGGGGTTCACCACCAGGAGAAGATCTTTATCAAACCTTTACCGTGAGAACCTGGTGGGGTTTCTTAACACTCACAAAACTATGGAGATTCCCATTTGTGACTCATTGAAGTCTCTCATTGTTACCCTAATCCGCTCTCAGACAAGAGTGATTTATTGTAATTACTAGTTATGTGTTCTAAACAATTAATGACTCCATCACCTTTTGTTCCAAGATTTTGCCTGTTTCTTTCTGGGTTTTCCTGTCTCTCCATATATGGGCATGACATTTTGTCCTGAAACTCCAGTTTTCTGTTCGATTTAAGAACAGCCATTGCTTTTAAGTTTTTTAAGCGTTGGTTTTGTTTTGTTTTGTTTTTTCCTTGTTGTAAGTACCAGAGAGATGGCTTCAAGCACTCTTCATGTTGGTGCTGAAGCAAGATATCCTGTAAGTTAGGTTGAAAGGCCTACAAAATATTTTACCTTATTAATTATTTGAACTCTTTTCCTGCAAGTTTAGAAGAGTTATTCCTTAGCTTTGAAATTGAAGTTTTATTTTGATAAGTCTCAGAGTTGATCGTTTGATGTTAATTATTTTAGGTACCCAGTGAAATGTCAGTGGTAGATTCGGGTCTTTTCTATTACTAGTTTCCTTAGATTATAGTTTTACATAATAACTATATTCCATTGTTCTATTTCCTCAAGGGACTTTAATACTATAAATATAATTCTTCTGTGCATTTTTACTACTTCTAATACTACTGTCACTTCCATTTCTACTCCTTTCTTTCTGATCATTTTGACTTGTTTATGTCACTTTGGTTTCCTTGATTTTTCTGGCTTTTTTGATGCCCTTTATTAATAAAGGGTTTGACTCTCTTCTACTTTGGGTGTCTTTTAATTTATTATTTATTTCTAAGCCAATTTTGTCTTTTTTATATATTTCTTTGCTGAGTTCATTTAAACCATTTCTTTTCTTCCAGATTTTTATCCACTTCTCTTTGTAATTTGTAAATTTCTGATTCAAGGTATCTCATGTCATTAAGTGCTTGCTCAAGTACATTTTATCTTTTTTGGAGTTTTGACTTACAGTTTTCTCATTTCATGGATTTTTATTTATTTATTATTTTTTGGTAAGGGGTGTGGATTTTTCTCAGTTGAAATTGTGAAGTTCTTCAATTATATGAAATTCTGTTCACTGAATTTATGCAATTACTTGGTATGAATTTATTATCCTAATGTTCATTTTCAACATTTCCAAACATTTCACAAAATTTCTAATTTAATGGTAGGTATCCTTTCTGTCAGAGTTTTCCTTATTTGTTTTGATGGCCGTATGGTTGTGATTGTAAGTCTTATTTTGTAGATTTATCTTGTCTTACAGGATCTTAGAACTTGTCTTTATTTTTTCTTGTTCCTTTCCTACTCCAGTTCTAAAGGATGCTTCTTTTCCTCCCTAGAATCTGTGTCTTTCAAAGACTAACCTTTAACTTACATCTGGCTCTTTAAATTATGTCCCTCCCTTTAAATCATATAACTGCTCCCTTAAAATCAACTCCAGTTTGAGGCTTATTCCTTGTAGCTTGTATTCTAATGTGTATGGTTACATTTTTAGTACTTTCAGATTTAGAATGGACTCAGTCTTTTTGGTGTCAGTGTCTGATCACACTCGGACCATCATCATATATCTTTCCTTATATGCCTCCCTCCTCTATTTTTTTTTTTTTCTCTACTATTGCTAGATTAAAGCTCTTGACAACATGAGGTTGTATTGGAGAAGGTCTTGGAGAAGGTCATGGAGAGGACATGACTGCAAGTTGACTCATGAGCTGGTTCAGGCATTGGAGCCTTGAGAGAGCAAGTTGTTGTTGAGACCGTCTGGATGTTACAGTGGTTGAATCGCAGTAAGGCCTCCATACAACCCTTTAAGATCAGGTGGATAGGGGTACCTGGGTGGCTCATTCATTAAGCATCTGCCTTCTGCTCAGGTCAGAATCCCAGGTTTGTGGGATCCAGCCCCCATCGAGCCCCACATTGGGTCCCTTGCTCAGCAGGAAGCCTGCTTCTCCCTTTCTCACTTCCCCTGCTTATATTTCCTCTCTTGCTCTCTGTCATATTAATGAACTAATTAATTAACTTTAAAAAAAGATTCAGGGGGATAGGTGCAGAGAACTACTGTTTTGCTGATGTCCAAGACAAGCCTCATAAGTTTCTGTGCTTACTAAACTTTCCATCTACCAGTCTGGGGTGGCCAGCTTCTTTCTTCATTGTCTCCCTGCCCTCCCTCCTTGTTCAGGGACCAGTTGTGAATTTCACCTTGTGTCAAGGTTGTAAACTGAAAGGTTGAAGGCAAGGTTTGGTATTCTTTTCTCTTTTTTGCTCAGGGTTAATTTGAAATGAGTTATTCTCTTTCCTCAATGTATGCTGAGGATATATTTTCCACATAGAATCATTTCTCTATTGTATTGTTGTGTATTGTCCTGAGAAGAAATATTAGGAGGTAGATATTAAGGCTAGCCATAGTTGTCTATCTCCATTTCTTTTTATATTTTCGATGTAAAGTTAGTTCTAGCCTCTCCAAGAGAAGTTATAATCTTAGTTATTCTAAATGCACATTCTTCTGTAGGATTCTGAATGATACAAGTGGCTCTCACTTTTAGAATGTGATGTCGGGAACATTTATATCCGTATTAGTGATATCCACTAAGGAAGGCATTTGGGAAGCAATTTTATAGTCCTGTAGTGCTTCCTCTGATGAATGTGTCCTAACACTGTTTGGAAGTGCTTTCAGAACTAGTTTCTACTCCACATTTAAAAATTGCTCAGCCCTAGGGTGGCTGGGTGGCTCACTTGTTTAAGCCTCAACTTTTGGTTTCAGCTCAGGTCATGATCTCAGGGTCATAAGATGAAGACTTGCCTCCAGCTCCCCACTCTGCGAGGATTCTGCTAGAGAATCTTTCTTCCTTTCCATCTCTCTCTGCCCTCCCTGCCTCCTCTCTCTCAAATAAATAAATAAATATTAAAAAAAGTAAAAATTATCTTATCTTTGACTCTCAATGATAATGCTGTGCTTGAGCTTAGCATTATCTTCATTATGTTCAACTATTATCATAAAATTGAGTTCAGTCTCAAAGGAAAGTTTTCCTGTTCTTCAGTCTATTCATAGAATTGTTTTGGTGGCACAGAAGACAATTTTAATAGAATAATTTAAAATGTTTTAGAAAAGCAAGATGACAATTTTGAAAGAGGAAACACTAATTTAGATGCATAATGTTAGTGCTGTCGCTTAAGAATGTTCTCCTAACCTTATAGTTTGAGTTCCCATGTGGGTAGCAAGCATGAGTTGAATATCCATGACTACAATAACATAACCAGTTCATCTTTTCTATTTCATTTTTTATGTCAAATAAAAAGTAAAGATCAGATAGTTATTTTGCTTTAAACCCCATACTACTTTTACAAATGCTTTATTATAAGTGGAATTTATTTAATTTTTTAAGGTTTTACTTTTGGGGGCACCTGGGTGGCTTAGTAGTTAAGCGTCTGCCTTCCGCTCAGGTCATGATCCCAGGGTGTTGGGATCGAACCCTGAATCAGGTTCCCTGCTCGGCAGAAAGCCTGCTTCTTTCTCTCCCGCTCCTCCTGCTTGTGTTTCCTCTCTCACTGTGTCTCTCTCTGTCAAATAAATAAATAGAATCTTAAAAAAAAAAAGAAAAGATTTTATTTTTACTTGAGAAAGAGAGAGAGCTCCACTAGCAGGGGTAGAGAGGAAAGGGACAGAGGGAAAGGGAAAAGCAAGCTTCCCATTGAGCAGGGAGCCCTGGGATCATGACCTGAGCTGAAGGCAGCCACTGAGCTACCCAGGCACCCTGGAACCTATTAAATTGTATTAACTCAAAGCTATACTAATATACCATAAAAAAGATCTTATTGAAGTTGGTATCATGGATAACTACACTAGGTTTTTGTTGTTGTGTGTGTGTTTTAATAAGACACTTCTCAATTTTTGTTTATGGCTTTGTAATTCTTACCATGGTATATGATAAGCTTTACCAAGCCAAGTAAAATATCTTCCCTCCTTCGTAGTTACTTACTTGGAAATGTATAGTGTTCTTTTCTATCTGTGCATTTGTACTGTTAGTATATGTGACAATTTTCCTTGTCATGAAATAATAAAAAATAAGGAATATCCAAAAAATGCAGTGACAATTAAAATACAAAAGTCTCTTCAGTGCTTGTGATTTTCTTTTGTATCATATTATTTCCATTCAATTTTTTTTGTGATAAAAGATAATGATTTTGAATTTCTCTCAAATACAGAATGTTTTAAAATAATCTCATTACATATATATATATATTCTGTACTGTTCTTAAATGTGAAACCCATGATATTTATTCACAGTGAAAATTTATACTAAAGTAAGTATATCTCTGCTCACTTACCTTGTGTTTAGTCTTTCAAATTCTCATGCACTGCAAATCAGTATGCATCTCACACTATGAGAGTAAAGAATGAAGCCAGCATTCTGCCATTGAGGAAAGACAAAACAAAACAACAAAAGATTTCCTCATTTTAAGGTACTCAGACAAGAAACTTCCATGAGTCTGAGAAATTTATTTTTTAAAATAAGGATTATAGCTTTACATATTAAGATAGGCTGAAGTAATAGTTATCAAGGTGTATTGATTATTTTTTAAATTCATGATTATCATCATTAGGTTATAAATCCAAACATTCAGCACTACAGAAGGGCCCAAGGCCTGAAGCCTGGAATTTTGTATTTCTGTCAAGTGGGGTATATCACATTTTAAAAATTTGGCAAGTATTTCCAGAGATTTAAAGTGTGAATAACTTTCCTTGTTCTTTGTCTTTCTTTTGATTTGCCCAATATAGCAAATATATTCATATTGCATTTTTCTCAAGTAAATAAGAATATATTTAACACTATTTTAAGAAATCAATTTCTTTGGGATTTATTGGTACAGATAATATTGGTTTGCATGAAATCTCATTGTATTATTTGCTTGGAAAATAAACCTGTTAATCTAATAAAAAGTTCCTAGTTTCACATTGATAGATGATCATTAACTCTAATTAGATCCAACTAAATGTAGTTGGCGCATAATCTCAACTGTAATGTTCTTTTTATTTATTAAAAAACACAAAATCTAATTACTTCTATAAAATTTATGTGTTATATAAAGGATTTGGCATATGGATTGGTATCATGATACCCTCAGGTATCATTTATATAGTTTATTTGTTTTTTCTAAATAAAAGTGTCACAAGCTCCCAATACATATAGGTAGCTTGAGAGAATGTTAAAAAAGACAAGTTGGAATAGTTGACTGTATTTTTTGACAGTGAAGATGATTTGTCTTTGACTTGTGATCTTCTGTCTGTATCCTAGTAACTTCCTACTCAAGAAGTTGCCATATGGATTTTGCCTTTTTGGACTTTAATTTCTAATCACAAGTTTTCATGAGACCGTTGGAACATGTTTACTGTTACTAGTTCCTTCACTAGAAATACTTTAAAATTACCTAGAATATCATCCACAATAGACTTGGTGTGACTTTCTTTCCACAGGGAATGTCAGTCATTTTCAAATATCCATCTCTCAAAATGTTGAAGGCTTATTTAGGAAAAGATACAGTTAAGGTGAACAGAAACTTTGGCTAGGAAGCAAGCCATGTGTGTTCAAAGTGTGCTCACATGCACGTGTGCTTGTATGCGTGTGTGTGTGTGGTAGAGGAAAGGGAGGAGGGACAGATGAAGAGAGGGAGATGGGTGGGAGAGAAAAGAAACTTAAATCTCTTACTTAGAAACAACTTGAGGGGTTCAATGAACTAAAATAGTGTTGGATTTGAGGGGTGCCTGTGTGGTTCAGTTGGTTAAGCATCTGCCTTTAGTTCAGTCATAATCTCAGGGTCCTGGGGTCAAGCCCCATATTGCTTTCCCTGCTTGGCGGAGTGTTGGCTTGTCCCTTTCCCTCTGCTGCTCCCCACTGCTCATGCTCTCTCTCTTTCTCTCTCTCTCAAATAAATAAATTAAATATTTTTTTAAAATAAAATGATAATGGATTTGGGAAAAGTTTTTTTTTTTTTTCCCTCAAAATTTTATTTTATTTTTTTGACAGAGACACAGTGAGAGAGGGAACACAAGTGGGGGAAGTCAGAGAGGGAGAAGCAGTCTTCCCGCTGAGCTGGGAGCCTGATGTGGGGCTCTATCCCAGGGCCCTGGGATCATGACCTGAGCTGAATGTAGACACTTTATGACTGAGCCACCAAGACACCCCAACAGTTCTAGTTTTAGAGAGATACTAGTTTATAGTCATGAAAAAATGGTGTCAAATATTTTCACTTGTCTGGAAAAGCAGTGTAGATCAGTCTTTTTACCTGAGTTACATAGAGAGACATGGACTGAACTTTTTATAAGTACTATAAATACCTGTAAAATATTGACATAAACCCTTTCACTTTAGTTAACAAATTCATAGATTATTATAGCATAGAAAATAATCTAATTATAAAGGTGAGGGAAGGAAAGTAACTGTAAGCTGTTACCTATCTTTCAAAAAGCCATGGCAGACAAAGACCCATTTCAGACAGAGAAAGAAAATACTCTAAGATCTCACTTATATGTGGAATATGAAAAGCAAAACAAAAACCTCACAGACACAAAGAGCGATTTGGTGGTTGCCAGATATGGGAGGCAGGTGTTGAGTGACATGGCTGAAGGAAGTCAAAAGGTATAAACTTTGGTTATAAAATAAGTAAATCCTGGGGATATAATGTACAGTATGGTGACTGTGGTTAATAATACTGTTTGTATATTCGGAAGTTGCTTAGAGAGTAAATCTTGAAAGTTCTCATCACAAGGAAAAAAATCTGTGTAGTGACAGATTTTAAGTCAACTTTACTGTGGTGATCATTTTACAATATATACATATATTGAGTCACTATGTCATACACCTAAAACTATTATAATGTTACATGTCAATTATATCTCAATACAAAGAAGAAAAAAAGAAAGTCATAGCTATTCAATGGTTGTTCCAGTTTTGCTACTTCTTTCAGGTATCATTTATATAGTTTATTTGTTTTTTCTAAATAAAAGTGTCACAAGCTCCCAATACATATAGGTAGCTTGAGAGAATGTTAAAAAAGACAAGTTGGAATAGTTGACTGTATTTTTTGACAGTGAAGATGATTTGTCTTTGACTTGTGATCTTCTGTCTGTATCCTAGTAACTTCCTACTCAAGAAATTCCTATGTTTCTGAAAGTGCCATGTTACAAGCAGCTCAGGGAGCAGTTGGCAGCTTCTAGAAATATAGAATCTCAAGACTCAATCTAAGAGTACTAAGTTAGAAAAAGACTTTAAGGGCGCCGGGGTGGCTCAGTGGGTTAAGCCGCTGCCTTCGGCTCAGGTCATGATCTCAGGGTCCTGGGATCGAGTCCTGCCTCGGGCTCTCTGCTCAGCAGGGAGCCTGCTTCCTCCTCTCTCTCTGCCTACTTGTGATCTCTCTCTGTCAAATAAATAAATAAAATCTTAAAAAAAAAAAAAGAAAAAGACTTTAAGATCCTCAGGTGATTTATAGATAATTATAGTTTATAAGAACTATTACATTAGAACAATGTGATTTCCAGGAAAGATTGAGATAAACCTTAAATTTGGTATAAATGATCACCTTGGTTTTTAGTAAATGGTTTCTCTTGCCTATTGTACCAACTGTTCTCAAATTATAATCATTTTTAATGTAATTACACATAAAATTTGAATTTTGTTGTCCCAGGCCATAATATTTAATGAAAACACCAATTCTGGTTTAAAAAAAAAAAGACTTGCCAGCTCTTTACCTCAATTTAGTGAAAATCATAGTCATCAACTTAAGCCATGGGGGTTCAGTTAGACATAATATGTTTAATAATTTTCTGGATAATTCTGGAAAACTATCAGGATAAAGGTTTGGTGAAATTTAGTGACTTCTTAGTAAAAAGTATTTCTGTATATTGTAGCATATGCATTTCAGTTTAGCAAGATATTTATGCCCTGTGCTTTATAACATCCAGTATTCAAGTATTTAAGTAGAACAAGAAAGAATAAAAAATACAAAAAAAAGCCCTTAAGAAATGAGCACACTTAGATTATTTATTTATCTATTTATTTTTTGCTCTTGTAAGCTGTGAAAATCCCTCCTGAGAAGGCCATAATTTCTTGCAGATTGTCCTTGCAGGAAATCCTTTGGTATTATTACTTTCAATAAGTCAACAGAATCTAATATATTTCTAGGAGATGCAAAGAAGACTAAGAAGTATAAAGCCTTTTATCAGTGTGAAGCACCTACAGTGTGAAGTGTAGGGAACAGCCTGATTAGTAGAAGCTGATTATCACTAAAGCTGCTCTACCCTCAACCTTGCCAGCAGAGAGCCTGATAGGAAGAGTTGCCAGTGGAAATCAGCCAAAGAACTGTCGCCAAGTTCAGTCTAGGAGACTAGAAATATCTCCTTACTTACTGCATGGATATCTACTACACATGATAACTGTACATGAACAGTAATACAAAAAGAACAACAAAAAAAAGTAGCTTACCCAGCAGAGAAACTGAAAAAGGAACTAATGGTGACATGCCACGCGAGCACATAATATATGGTGCTTATGGGCCTGTGCATAAAGCTGGCTCTTATTGACCAAATGTATGTTCCTCACATTATACTTCTTTTGACTTAAATTGTCTCATGAGGAGCTTAGAGTCCATCACTGGTTCTCAGCTCTGGATGCACATTAGATTTATCTGAAGAACTTTATCTTTTTTTAAAGATTTTATTTATTTGTTTTAAAGAGAGAGAGTGACAGAGAGAGTGTGAGAGAGGACAGGGTCAAAGGGAGAGGCAGTTTGTTTTGTGAGATTAAGAGTCACTTATGGTTTGTCTCCCTCCCAATC